>NW_015645090.1:533-1790 GCF_001515625.1 Sinocyclocheilus rhinocerous | reverse complement strand
ATTTTTTTTCTTTATTTGATGATGCAAATGAACAACTGCAATCTGAAACTACAAATAAACTCTGATCAGCATCTACTGGTTTTACTTGCGGTTGATGTTTCCAAATGTCTGCAAGAGGTCCTTCCTCAAACATGAAGACATCTTTTCTCTTTAGCATTTTTATTCTTTTCTTTGTGGCTGGTTGCTGGCTATGCACTATTTTTTGTTATTTGTGCTATTGATTTTGTACATTTCCTCCATAAACAAATGTTACGTACTGTAGAATGAGTAAGTTGGTACAGTATGAACTTGAGTGTTGACCTTTTGGATTTTTCTTTTTTCCATATATTCATTTAATTAATGACAATACCATAAAATCATCTAAAACCACATTAGATATTAAAAACACAATAGTTCAATGTCCCTTCAACTCCAGGCACTTTTATGTCCCAGGGGTTGATTTTTATTCAACAAATTACCTTTTTGTATTATTTCCCTTACAGTGTATGAAGGTGATATTAAAACTGTCCGTAAATGTTTAATTATGTGCTCATTTATTAATTATCCTTTTTCAAATGTCTATTATGTGCACATTAAATGAAATAAGGTTCAATGTACAGTGTTAATATGAGGAAATATTCTGTATTGATTTTTCACAGGTGTTTTCCACACATTTTGAATTACACATTGCAGTGTGTTGTATTTTATGAAAAGAAAATGTCCATAAACATTAAAATTACCAGTATGTATGTTACTGATTTTTTTTTTCTTAGAGTATACAGTATATTTTACTGTAATATCCTGGACTGTAACTAAACTTAAAAAGGCAAAGCAGTTGGCCAGTTTATTTCAAAACTGATTAAAATTTCATTTTTACCATCATAATTTGAGAATTATGATGGTAAAATAATGGTATTAAACATAATACATAATGAGAAAGGTCATTTTGATTTCACAAGCGACACCGGTGTGCCAGTTCTAATGCAATGGCGAAAGTTTGAGCAAAACATGCTAACTGTTCTGTCTTTGGCTGCACAGATGAGCACAGAACAGAGTCCCAGCCTCAGAGGAGACAAGAGAGCAGTGGATTTATTGATTTATTTACTGTATATTGCTGCTGCCACACAGATCTAAAATAAACATATGATTTATTTCCCAGCTGTTTACCTTCGCAGACATAATCGACTGTTTTTGTAACTCGTGTGTTTTTAAAGTAAACTTGTGTGTGAATGAGAACTTAGTTTAGTACTCACATGCTGTGACAGCAGCTTTCTGTCC
>NW_015645090.1:0-296 GCF_001515625.1 Sinocyclocheilus rhinocerous | reverse complement strand
GTGAGCAGCAGCTCATTTGCATTTAAAGAGACAGGCCCGAAAAACAGCGTGTTTCTGCTTCCACTCTAGGTAGGAATTTTCAAAATGTTATAATAAATGATGTGTGGAGTATTTTGAGCTGAAACTTCACAGACACATTCTGGGGACACCAGAGACTTATATTACATATTGTAAAAAGGGGCATAATATGTCTCCTTTAGGTTAAAAAAAAAAAAAGCAAAGAAGGCTGTGAAAATAATATTTAATTGGTCTTTAATTTAAAAAATGCACCAAAAATCAAGCCTTTCAATAAAAAC
>NW_015645089.1:1931784-1935198 GCF_001515625.1 Sinocyclocheilus rhinocerous | reverse complement strand
CACACACTGCCAACACACATTTCAGTTCAAACAATTTGTAAAAGTTCATGTCGCATCCGATGACCACTGTAAGATATATATATGCAATGTGTTCTCCTAAAGTAGTGTGTACACACACATACACACACAGTGTGATGGTATGTGAGTTTTCTTGCATTTATACGTATATGATGATTTGTGTGGTTCACAGAAAATGAAAAGGAGTGAGTATTATTAGTAGCTGTAATTAAGGGTCTTTTGTATTAAAGAGATAGTTCACACAAAAATGTAAACTTTGTTATCATTGACTTGTCATCATTAACTCACTCTCAAGTTGCTCCAAACCTGTGTAACGAATCAGCTCATGATATCCAAACAGTGGACGTTAGCCACTGATTTTCATAGGAAAAATACTATGGAAGTCAATGACTGCTGTCAGCTGTTTTAGTGAACTATCACTTTAATGAATTGATTGTTATGATTATATTGAGTTGTATTCTGTGTTTTAGCCTGCATGTATGATGGCCGGGAGTATCAGAACGGTCAGGAGTTTCCAGACCCCGCTGATCGCTGCAGTCATTGCGTGTGCAGGAATGGTCAGGTGACCTGCAACAGGAGGCCATGTCCAAACCCAGGATGTAGTAACCCCATCACCCAGCCGGGCCAGTGCTGTCCAGTGTGTGATGGTACCGTATAACACCGTATCAACGTTACAAAACCCACGACAGCCTTGTCAATGGATTATGTACTTTTAGAATGTTACTTGTTACTTTTAAAGGGGTCATCGGATGCCCATTTTCCACAAGTTGATGTGATTCTTTAGGGTCTTATTGAAAAGTCTGTAACATAGTTTGGTTAAAATTTCTCAATGGTAGTGTAAAACACCCTTTTTACCCTGTCAAAATCAGCTCTGTTTTCAGCAAGCCGTTTTAGTCCATGTTCCTTTAAATGCTAATGAGCTCTGCTGACCCCGCCCCTCTCTTCCGTGGGGTGACGAGCCGTTCTCATGAGACCGTTTACTTTAGCCACGGAACTTGCTAACTAGCACGTTATTAGGAACGGCGATTTGCAAAGATTCATAAAGATTCAGAACCTTAAACTCACTTCTTCTGGAGGTGAAGCTGGACCACGAATGATTCGCGCGAACATAAACACATTTAGGTAGATCGGGAGACGCATTCCCTTCAAAAACAAAGGTAATCCACTGCGTCTTCAGCGGTTCAGATGTCGGGAGTAAATGACGACTGCTATGTTCATTATTACATCCAACAACAGAACACCTCAAACGCTTAGGAGACATTCTGGTCTACTCCTGCTCTGGTGTCGAAACAATGGCGGACTGATGACAGCTCACTCAGGGTGGGTTTAAGGTAAAACGCTAGTGTCAATCAACAATCGTGGGAGGGGCCTGTCTGTGTGACATCACACTGACAGGCATCTAAGAATGGCTTGATATGAGAAAGGGGAAATGATTTAACGAGATTAAAAAAAAAACCACTGGGTGGATCTTTATCATTATAGGGTGGTTGTCTGCCAACACTGCCAACACACATTTCAGTTCAAACAATTTGTAAAAGTTCATGTCGCATCCGATGACCACTATATATGCATGTGTGGTTCATAGAAAATGAAAAGGAGTGAGTATTATTAGTAGCTGTAATTAAGGGTCTTTTGTATTAAAGAGATAGTTCACACAAAAATGTAAACTTTGTTATCATTGACTTGTCATCATTAACTCACTCTCAAGTTGCTCCAAACCTGTATAAGTTTCTTTCTCCTGTTGAGCATAAAAGAAGATACTTTGAAGAATCTTAGTATCCAAACAGTGGACGTTAGCCACTGATTTTCATAGGAAAAATACTATGGAAGTCAATGACTGCTGTCAGCTGTTTTAGTGAACTATCACTTTAATGAATTGATTGTTATGATTATATTGAGTTGTATTCTGTGTTTTAGCCTGCATGTATGATGGCCGGGAGTATCAGAACGGTCAGGAGTTTCCAGACCCCGCTGATCGCTGCAGTCATTGCGTGTGCAGGAATGGTCAGGTGACCTGCAACAGGAGGCCATGTCCAAACCCAGGATGTAGTAACCCCATCACCCGGCCGGGCCAGTGCTGTCCAGTGTGTGATGGTACCGTATAACACCGTGTCCACATTACTAGTTACAAAACCCACGACAGCCTTATCAATGGGTTATGTACTTTCAGAACTTCAAATATTTTTTTTTGAGTAAATAGTAAAATATGTGTTTTTGTTACTTTACAAGGGGTCATCGGATGCCCATTTTCCACAAGTTGATATGATTCTCTGACAGAACTGGAGAGGATCTGCAAGGAGGAATGGCGGAGGATCCCCAAATCCAGGTGTGAAAGACTTGTTGCATCTTTCCCAAAAAGACTCATGGCTGTATTAGATCAAAAGGGTGCTTCTACTAAATACTGCGCAAAGGGTCTGAATACTTAGGACCATGTGATATTTCTGTTTTTCTTTTTTAATAAATCTGCAAAGATGTCAACAATTCTGTGTTTTTCTGTCAATATGGGGTGCTGTGTGTACATTAATGAGGAAAAAAAATTAACTTAAATGATTTTAGCAAATGGCTGCAATATAACAAAGAGTGAAAAATTTAAGGGGGTCTGAATACTTTCCGTACCCACTGTATATATATGCTAGTGTTCTCCTAAAGTAGTGTGAACACACACATACACACACAGTGTGATGGTATGTGAGTTTTCTTACATTTATACGTATATGATGATTTGTGTGGTTCATAGAAAATGAAAAGGAGTGAGTATTATTAGTAGCTGTAATTAAGGGTCTTTTGTACTAAAGAGATAGTTCACACAAAAATTTAAACTTTGTTATCATTGTTTTAGCCTGCATGTATGATGGCCGGGAGTATCAGAACGGTCAGGAGTTTCCAGACCCCGCTGATCGCTGCAGTCATTGCGTGTGCAGGAATGGTCAGGTGACCTGCAACAGGAGGCCATGTCCAAACCCAGGATGTAGTAACCCCATCACCCGGCCGGGCCAGTGCTGTCCAGTGTGTGATGGTACCGTATAACACCGTGTCCACATTACTAGTTACAAATCCCACAACAGCCTTGTCAATGCATTTTATATACATTTTTATTTTAAGATGCCATATATATGCTAGTGTTCTCCTAGTGTACTTCATTGACAAAGTGCACTTTTGCTTTGATGTATGTAAGAAGTATTGATGACGACTCCTCCTGCACTACAAAGACTTTTGTCCAATCAAAACTCTTTAGAATGAGAATGCTCGTCCCCTTCCTAACACCTGCAACCAGTGGTGGACAGTAACGAAGTAGTTTTACTTCGTTACTGTACTTAAGTACATTTTTCAAGTATCTGTACTTTACTGGAGTAGTTTTATTTTGAGTAACTTTTACTTCACTACATTCCAAAGCAT
>NW_015645089.1:1927452-1931615 GCF_001515625.1 Sinocyclocheilus rhinocerous | reverse complement strand
TACCGCATACCGTGATAAAAGCATTAGCAATTAATCGCAACATGAAAATTTGAATGTATCTGGATCAACTAGCCGAGTAGACAAATATAAATGTTTATTCATAACCATGCTGAAAATAAGTCAATAATGTTAGCTGATGCTAACTGTCTAGCTAACGAGCTTGCTGGTGCTAAATTGAGGTAAGTTTTAAAAATAAAGTCCAAATATTTAATTCAACCACCTAGATAGATTACATCTGAGGGAAAAAGAAAGGATGTGATGTTCAGAACATGGTAACGACAGTAATTATCAAAGTGGGAAGTGATGCAAATGAGGTTTGAGAAGAAAAAAAATCATTATGAAAATCTAAATATATTTTCCTTATTATATTCATTATTTCCTTATTGGTTATTTTGGGAAAATCCCAGGTATTTTGAGCAGTAGTAGGATTATAAAAAATATATGCTAATATAAAATTAAATGATAAAAGTAGCCTAGATAAAACTGCAAAATAAACATTAATCTATCGGTACTTTTTACTTAAGTACATAAAAAATCAAGTACTTTTGTACTTTCACCCGAGTAAAATTGAAAACAGAGTACTTTTACTTTTACTGGAGTAATGTTTTATTATACGGATCTGTACTTTTACTCAAGTACTTGATTTGTGTACTTCGTCCACCACTGCCTGCAACTGACCAACAAGTTGCAAATTGGGGTTCATGGCTTTGATATAAACTAAAGCGTGACCTGCACATTGATAAGATTGTGTGCGTGTGTGTATGTGTTTATTGCCCAGGCTGTCAGTATGAGGGAAGGGTTTATGCCAGTGGTGAGTCATTCCAGTCACCCACAGCACCATGTGAGGAGTGCAGATGTTCTGTAAGTACACACTCATACAGAATCATAATTAATTAATTTATTTACATTTTATTGAAATTAAAACCCACCCACCCTATATGTTCAACCTACCCAATGACTGCTGCTCTACCTACACATGCCAGGTAAGACCACCTATATATATGTGTAAATTTACCATAGTAACTACAGTTACCAACAAAATATCCTAGTTACTTCTCAGATTGTCACTATAACTAGTAACAATCAGAGGAGTAACTGTGGTATTTTTAACATGACTCTTATTTAAACCACATGTACACTGTGAAGGAGGCTGTCAGATTATTTTCTGATTTTATGATAGTAGCAACAATGCATTAACAAAGTGCCATTGTAATACCATGTTTTTCCCCCCAATGTCAACAATAAGAAACAAAATCAAATGAAATATAACATAACATAAAATAAAATACAACAAAATATGAAATTGTTTTATAAAAATATATAAAAAATGTTTCCCACGGTCAACAAAAAAAAAGAAAGAAAAGAAAATATAAAATGAAATAAATTACAATAAAATATAAAATAAAAATACCATGTTGTAATACCATGTTTTTTTAGCCATGTACTATGTTCTATTGTGTTCTTGTAAATATAATTTTACATCAATATGGTAATCAAACAGTAACATGGTATACTGTATATCAAAATATAATAGTACAGTATTACCAATAGATAACATTACTGCACCATAGTACAGCATTTGTAAGTCAAAACAAAACTCTAACTTAACCACTTTCAACAATAGAATAATAAAATAAAAGCACACTGTTTTGATCCCATATTATTTTATGATTTTATGCTAGTAGCAAGAAGGCATTAAGAAAAAAGTGCCATTGTATGTGTCTTTCAGAACAGCCGTGTGTATTGCGAGAGGAAGCGGTGTCCTCAACAGTGCGCTCATCCAGTGAGCATGAGGGACTGCTGTCCCGTGTGTGACGGCTGTCTGTTTGAAGGGCAGAGGTACGGAAACACGCAGACGTTCTACGCCCCCTCAGACCCCTGCAAGCGCTGCGTGTGTCAGAGCGGCTCTGTTATGTGCAGCCCGGTCAATTGTCCCCCGGTTTCCTGCCATAACCCCATCATCCCGCCGGGACAGTGCTGCCCACAGTGCAGAGGTCAGTGTGTGTGTCTGTAGCAAACAGCAGACAACATGTTCTACCATGTTTTACTTAGGCTGCAACTTAAGGAATCAAATCAATATAAAAGAATCTGTATCTATAAAATATAATAATCTATAAATTCTATTTCAATTAAAAATAGAATTTAAGACATTAAAAATACAAAATTTATTATGATTTTACACTAGCAACAATAATAAAAAGTGCCATTGTAATATCATGTTCTTTCCACTGTCAAAATAAAATAAAAATGTAAACTTGACATAAAAATCTTAAACATTGTTGTGAAGGAGGATCCCTATTAGGATTTTACACTAGCAACAATACATTAACAAAAAGTTGCCATTGTAATGCCATGTTTAAAATATAATAAAACTTCTACTCTGTTGTGAAGGAGGATCTCTATTAAGATTTTACGCTAGCAGCGATACATTAATAAAAAAGTGCCATTGTAAAACCATGTTTTTTTTCACATCAACAATTCAGTTCAATTAACAAAATAAAATAAAATAAAATAAAAATGCTTCTACACTGTTATAAAGGAGGGTCCCAGATTTTTTATTATGATTTTACGGTAGCAACAATACATTAACAAAAAAAAGTGGCATGGTAATACCATGTTTTTTTTTTGCACATGTACCTGGTACTATTATGAATTCTTTCTCGAGTACTATGCAAATATCATAATACATAAATATGGTAATCAAACTGTAACATGGTTTAATGTATATAAAAATACCTAACTTCAAGCTCTATTGAGATCAGCTGAGCTCACTAAGCTCTAGAAAAGTAATCTAGGCTCTGGAAAAGATGTGAGTTTGTGTTCCTGTGATGATTGTGTCTGTATGTGATCTGGTTTTGACATGTGATCTCTTCGGCCTCACAGCGTGTTTTCAGCAAGGTCGGGAGTATTTAGAAGGACAGAGCTTGACCCTCCCCAATGAGCCCTGCATCAAATGCACCTGTGTGGTAAGACACACAACACACAAAACCAGTCGTTTCATCCTGCTGAGATTTGACTGATAGAAAGCTCACTGTTTACAAATGTGTGTGTGTTCAGAACGGTGAGGTGAACTGTGTGGGTCCAGACTGTCCTAAACTGACCTGCATGCATCAGGTCACTGATCCCGGCTCCTGCTGTCCCCGCTGCAGAGGTACAGACACATCCATTAAAGAGGCCATATAGCATTTTATTTTTTCCCTAAAATCCACTTATGTTAGTAATTTTTTTTTTTTACCAGTTTAGTTTTTCATGATAATTTCCCACCCTTTCTGTGACCCCTAGACTAGACCCCTATGACCTTCATCATGATCGTTTATGATGTGGTAAACTCTTGGTGGTCATATTAATTTTAGTTGTAGTTTTTAGTTTTTAGTTGTGCTATTGTCATTTTTATTATTTTATTATTATTAAATATTAATATCATATAATATTATTATATAATTATATATTGTAATATTATATAATAATAGTCTTATTTTGTATTATTTTTTTGTTTTAGTTTTAGTAATTTTATTACTTCAGCTTAAACTTATTTAAATTAAAATTATTTGCCAAGGCAGCATTTTAATTTTTTTGTTAAGTTTTTTTTTTAAGTTTAAAAACTTTCCTGTATTATATATATATTTTTTTTTTCAGTTAAAGAAAATGATTTTTATTTGCAGTCATAGGTAATGTGCTCGTGGTTGTGTCATCAAATCCTTTAGGATTTTTGTTTTTGAATGTGTACTTTATTAAAAAGAAAGAACAAATAATTAATTACAATTTTATATTATTTTTTAATTTTATCATTAATTAAAATTTTACTACATGTATTAATTAAAATACATTTAGTTAATAATGTGTAATAATTATTTATGCATTTTTAAATAAACACTTTAATGATCGTATATTAAATATTTTATATATATATATATATACATGCATACATACTAGGGCTGTGCAACTACTACACTTACTACACAGAGCCGTAGTTCACTGACAAGCTACGTAATATCGCGTTCATTATCGGCAATGAATCGCCTGCGATTATGAATGCGATATTGCGTAGCTTGTCAGTGAACTATGGCTCTGTGTAGTAAATGCCGCTCCATCTGAAAGCACGTGCTGGAAATTTACTACTAATCACAGAACCGGCTTTACTGATGAGATGCGCATGAAAATCG
>NW_015645089.1:1924505-1927045 GCF_001515625.1 Sinocyclocheilus rhinocerous | reverse complement strand
GGCTTTACTGACGAGATGCGCATGAAAATCGCATTCGATTATTTGCACAACCCTAGTATGTATGTATGTATGTATATTATATAAACTTATCAATTTTATGTATAGATCACACTTTGACTAAAATAAGTGCTACTAATGTAATCCGTCTCTCTCTCTGTTTTTCAGGCTGTATTTATGATGACGTTGAGCACCTTGAAGGCAGTACCTGGTTTGCATCCAGCAGTCCCTGCATGTCCTGCATGTGTGTGAATGGAGTGACCACCTGCTCAGAGGTCTACTGTCTGTCCACCTGTCTAAACCAGATCAGCGTGCCGGGCGAATGCTGCCCAGTGTGTGCAGGTACAACTACAATCCCTACAAACAGTTTCGTGCATGCATAGTTTTGCTTTGAAGGTCTTGAGTTTGAAATGTGTGTTTTTCTTCTGTCAGACTGTGTGTATGAAGGCCGTGTGTACGGCCCTGGAGAGAGTTTCCACCCCTCTGATGACCCCTGTCAGATCTGCATCTGTGAGGTACGGCTCATCACAACATGATGTGTGCATGTGTTGTTTTTCTTGCCTTACGGGTGTGTGTGTGTGTGTGTGTTGTAGGTGATGCCAGACGGGGAACAGCACTTGCGCTGTTACAGGAAGCAGTGCCCAAGTCTGGTGGACTGTCCTAAACACAACATCCTATACAGTGGCTCTGACTCCTGCTGCCCTGTCTGTGCACGTTAGTATGAACACTGCTGTCAGCAGATGCTTTCCATTGCACTGCTAGTTTTATCACTCCTTAGTCTCTTTATTCTCACATATTAATTGGTAGCAAAACCAAATGAAAAATGAACAAAAGCATATTTATTATAAATTATGTTTGTTCATAACACATTAATGTTAATTTATAGAACTTGAAATGTTAATAATGTACTAGTATATGTAGAAATTAACATTAATGATGCCTAATGCATTAACTAATGGTACGAATTGAACCTTGTTGAAATGATTTCTGTAACTGCAATAAAGCTCAAATTAAATAAAATATAAATAATTGATGAAATTTATACTCATTTAACAAATTTTAGCTTTTTAAGTTTGTTGAAATACTAAAATAACTTTTACTAAATAATAAGTCTAAAGCTTAAATAAAATTAAAGCTAAATATAAATATGAATAAACATAATAAAAATACATATAAAAAGCATAAGAAAAACTAATAAATATGACAAAACTAAAATGATAAAAAATAAAACTGAAAATAGCAAAATAATAGCCAATTTAAAGTATTAATGAATACTGTAATAGTATATAAATAATACTAAAATAACTCTGATCAGTTTAATTGTTATATTTAGTTTTTCTTTCTTAATTTCTATTATTAGAAATATATTTTTTTATATTTCATTTTATTTTTTATTTCATTTGAGGTGATAAAAATAAGTTTGTATTTCAGTTAAATTTATTCACTGTCCTGTCCATGTTCTTTTCTAATTTTCTAATTGAATCTAATTTTTAAAATGTCAAACTTTGAATCATCTTCACAACAGTGACCCATATTGAACAAACCATACTTTATTTATGTCAAATTAAATATGGCATGTCTTCTAAACAAAGATCTTTTAAGTCCTTTTTAAGATCACTTGATTAATTCATTGGATTTTTTACATTTTATTGATCTGAAAAGTATAAGTAAATGCAAAACTGCAATGCAAGACGCTTAAATAATCACATAAATTACATAAACATTTAGTCACTTAAAACAATTAATATATTTTATACCAAAATAAGCAACCTACACCATTATTAACCCAAAACACGACTGTCCTAATTTTAAATCCTAGTTCAGCTTCTCCAGATCATTTGATTTTAAAATTAATGTTCTTATAGGATGATAGTTTTATTCTTGTGGTTTGTGTTTCAGAGCCCCTCAGTAACTGCACAGCTACACTGATCGGTAATGAAGTGTTGGCCACTGATGATCCGTGTTTTACCTGTCAGTGCAAGGTATATAAACACACACACTACTGTTTTAAAAAGCCATGTGCGTTGATAAAACTGCATGTTGTGTTCACTTGTGTTATCTTTTACTAATATTTACATTTGTTTGATGATCTGAAACATTAAAGTGTGACAAACATGCAAAAAAATAAGAAATCAGGAAGGGGGCCAACACTTTTTCACACCACTGTATGAGTAATGTGTTTGTGTAGGATTTGACGTGGACATGTATCCATCGGGGCTGTGCTCCTCTCAGCTGCCCTCCGGCCGATCAGCACACACCGCCGGATTCCTGCTGCCCCGTCTGTGATGGTAAAGAGTCTCTCTATCAGAAACAGTGCAACGCTGTACATGTGTGCTCATCAGTATATGTGTGTGTCTCAGAGTGTGTATTAGAGGGCAACCAAACCCGCGTGTCAAACGGCCGGAGATGGACAGACAAGGAGAACGAGTGTGTCACCTGCATCTGCAATGTGAGGAAAACTAACATTTAATTGTCAGGAAACCATTTCAGGAGAAACACAAACACAAAACTTTTTTTGGGGGGGGGGTTTGTTTGATGTGAGA
>NW_015645089.1:1904597-1924495 GCF_001515625.1 Sinocyclocheilus rhinocerous | reverse complement strand
AACAAAAGTGTCCCTCGCGGGTCATTTTGACCTGGCCATAGGAATGAATGGAATGTCTTTATTTGATTTTTTTACTATATAAAATCTGACACAATCCAGAAAAGATGCATACCCAAACAAAGGGCTGAGGCTGCAGAATCTCCCCAATGCACAACAAACTCACATACCCGCACACACACAAACACACACATGGCACACACCCTCCCATTGAAACACATTATAGCATTTATGATGTTTCTGCTGGGAAATGACTGTCATTTTGATTTTTTTTTTTTACTTAACACAGTTAAATTTGAGTGATGGGGTGGAGACCAATGAGTTTATATCATATTTATATTTTTACATTTGTCTTTTTTATTTATTACATATTTATGAAACTATGAATATGCATGTGTTTGGATAAAATTCAGTATCAATTTAAATTTTTGTTTTTTTTACAAAATATAGTTTTTTTTTTTAATGTTTTGATATATATCTGGAAAAAATGTATAAAACTATGCAAATTTCCATAAAAATATCCAGAATTTAATGTGAATAAAATAAAAATCACCAAAAAAATATTTTTAAAAAACCTACATAAAAAATTTGAAAAAAATATATAAAAATGGACCAATATAAGCTTTCTGGACCAAAAATAAAATTAGTGTCATTTTTGGCCTTCGGGTCATTTTGACCCATGAGGGACACTTTTGTTATAGGTTCGGGAGGGACGGATGAGGGTTTTAAAGTACTAAAATAACTAAAATTGCAATAAAAATAAATGAAAGCTAAATAGAAATATTAAAAAATAAAAAGACAAAAGCTCATCACAAATTTAAGGTAAACTAAAATTTTGACTTTTTTTATTTGATGGAACATCTCAAATCAAATTGTGTCAGTTTTATTAGGAAATTGTTTTGATGCTTTTAATCACACCATTAGCCCTTTAAAAAAACATAATGGAGTATTAAGCACATTTTTTAAGTAATGTGTGTGTATGTGTGTGCCCGTGTGTGTGTGTGTGTGTGTTTTAGCAAGGGCATATCGAGTGTGATCTGCAGGAGTGTCCTCCTCTCGATTGTCCGAATGGATCGATCAAAGTGAAGAACCCTGGGAAGTGCTGTCCTGAGTGCACAGGCATCATAACTGTGGTTTACTCCAAAGACGCTCATGCAGAGTGTGTGTACGATGGTCAGCGGTACAACCACAATGACCACTGGGAAGTGGACGAGTGTACGTCCTGCACCTGTGTGTATGGAGAAGTGCACTGCCAGACCCAGAGATGCCCAACGCTCACGTGTGCCTCGGTAGGATGACAATACACCTTTGAGGATACTATATAATAGTGAGGACTTCACATAGATGCAAACCTACTGAAACTCACAAGTCGGTGTTTGACAGGTTTTAATGTATTAGTGAGGATATTTTTGAATAGTATCTGAGCTGAATGTATCCTACATTTGTGTGTTTGTAGGATGAAACGCCGGCTCTGGTTCCGGGAATGTGTTGTCCTCACTGCATTCCTCACCCTGCCACCTGCATTGTGTTTGGAGACCCTCACTACCGAACGTTTGATGGAAAGATGGTGAACTTCCAGGGGAAGTGCACATATGTTCTGGCTCAGGACTGTGAGGGCGGAGACTTCAGGTGCTCAGTATATTGTCTCAATCATATCATATCAGTAAGATTTAAAAAAAGAAATGAATGCTTTTGTTCCAGCAAGGATGCATTAAATTGATCAGAAGTGACAGTACAGACATTTATGTTACAAAAAATCTTTGAAATAAATGCTGTTCTTTTGAACTTTTTGTTCTGAAAAATATCACAATTTCCACAAAAATATTAAGCAGCATGTCTGTTTTCATTGATAATATTAAGATATGTTTCTTGATCAGCAAATCAGCATATTCGAATGATTTCTGAAGGATCATGTCACACTGAAGACTGGAGTAATGGTGCTGAAAATTCAGCTTTGCTTCACAGAAATGAGTTACATTTTAAAATACATTCAAATAGAAAAATATGAAAGCCTTTTTCTGCCACTGAATTAAAAATAAAAAAGGTCATTGTGACCTTGTATCTCATAATTCTGACTTTTTTTTCTCAGAATTGAGATATAAACTTGCATTTGCGAGTTACAAAGTCAGAATTGCAAGATATAAACGGGCAATTCTGACTTTTTTTCTCAGAATATTGTTTCACAATAGTACTGTTTTTACTGTATTTTTTAATCAAATTAGTGTGAGCATGAGACCGATCCCAAATAATGCAATAAAAATGCAAGTTAGCAACATTATTTTAAAAAGAGATTTAAAAAGTGTAGTCCATATGTACATAGTCTGAACAGACACTTGTGTTTGTGTTCCAGTGTTCATGTGTATAATGAGGACCGGGGACGTAAGGGAGTGTCTTGGACTAAAGAAGTGACCGTGTTTATTGGAGATATTGTGGTACAGCTGTTTCAGGACTGGATTGTCAAGGTGATAGGTTTTACAATGTTGTTTAAACTTTTTCATTGTTTACCATGAATATGGTATTTTGTACATTTTGAAATGTTTTTATAATTTATTTGAATGCTCACTATTCCCTTTTTTGCCTAAAATAGTATCAGTTACTGTTTCAATTGTAAAAATCGACGCGTTTCAGAAAGGCGAGGCATAGAGGAGAAACAATAATGTACAGTATGTGGAAAATAATGTGTTTTTTTAACCTTAAACCGCATAAACACATTTCATTACACCAAATACACCAAATAATGTTCTTTTTTTAGCAACGTCATATGACCCCTTTAACAACATATGCGCATATTTACATTATAATGACGTAGGTTAATGGTCACATGACATACAGATAAATCTTTTTTTTTCTTTTTGTCCATGCCTCAGGTTGATTATCAGCAAGTCTCTCTGCCGCTTCTTAAAGAACCGTATGTTTACCTGGAGCGCAAGACCAACACCATCCTCCTGAACACCAATGTTGGGCTGAAGGTACAGCCTCTGCATGAATTCACTCTGTGTTCAGTCTCCTATAGGAAATATATCCTATAGGATTTATTCGTAATGTTTTTATATGAATTTCATGATGACACTTGTGTGTTTATTTGCTGATTGTGATATAAGGTGTTGTGGAATGGTCGTTCTCATCTGGAAGTCAGTGTTCCTGGTACCTACAAGAAGCACATGTGTGGTTTATGCGGCAACTTCAATAACTACCCTCAGGACGACATGAAACTACGCAATGGACAAATCGCCAGCTCTGAAGCAGTGTTTGGAAACAACTGGAAGGTTAAGACGCTAAAACATCTTCATGCTGTGCTTGCTTATTGATATGTGGGATTCATGTATTTCACATGAATGTTAAATTATATGTACTTTGATCTCCTTGCAGGTGGGCAGTGGAAATCCAAGTGTTCAGTGTCCTGATGCGATAAACATTCAACCGTGTAAAGAAGCAGGATACTCGGCCCGTAAGACTGCGAACGCTCACTGCGCAGTGCTGAAGTCGCCCGTGTTTGAGCGCTGTCATAAGCTGGTGCCACCTGAGATGTTCTATGCTTCGTGTGTGTATGATCTGTGTGCCTGCGGCTCCAATATAGACGAGTGTTTGTGTGACGTGTTGGAGGCTTACGCGTCTGAGTGCCGTGAGGCTGGAGTTATCCTGCAGTGGAGGTCGCCGACACTCTGCGGTGAGTGACAAATACACATAAAGTACAGTGCAACTTTGAAACTGATCTGGATCAACACTGAACTGACTTGAACTGAATAATAATACTATTGTTTTCTGTAGAGCTGCTTTATAGCTGAATTATGATGAATATTGCAACATTGACACTGTTATTGAATAAACTGAATCAATATTGAACTAAATTGAGCTGAATAATGATATTTGTCTTCTGTACAGCTGCACAGCTGACCCTTATGAAATAAAACAATATACTGGAAAACATAATACAGTATGTTGGTGCTTATGTTTTTCAGTATACTGCAATATATGCATAGGCCACGTACTGTATAGCTGTATATTGATACATATAAAAATATATGTTACAAAAGATATCTATTTCAGGTAAATGCTGTTCTTTTGAAACTGAAATTGCACACAACTGAACAGAAGAGACTACTTCAAAAATATTTAAAAAATCTTACTGTTTTAAAACTTTTGACCGGTGGTGTAGATTGTCACACATTTTTCAATAATTCAAAAAAGCGACAATTCTTTGTATTAATATATTATAATACACTGCTCAAACAAATTAAAGGAACACTTTGAAAACACATCAGATCTCAATGGGGAAAAATATCATGCTGGATATCTATACTGATATGGACTGGATAATGTGTTAGGAACGAAAGGATGCCACATCATTTGATGGAAATGAAAATTATCAACCTACAGAGGGCTGAATTCAAAGACACCCCAAAAATCAAAGTGAATGGACCGAAACATAATGTCCCAGAGGTGTTCTACTGGATTTAGATCAGGCGAGCGTGGGGGCCATTCAATGGTATCATCCTTCAGTAACTGCCTGCATACTCGCGCCCCATGAGGCCGGGCATTGTCACCAGGACCCACTACAGGGCGCCAGTGGCGGACCTGCCAATTCTGGTGTTCAATGGCAAAAGCCAATCGAGCTCCACAGTGCCGGGCAGTTAGCACTAGAGGACGTCGGGCCCTCAGGCCACTCTCTTGAAGTCTGTTTCTGATTGTTTGGTCAGAGACATTCATGACACCGGCCTGCTGGAGATAATTTTGTAGGGCTCTGGCAGTGCTCATCCTGTTCCTCCTTGCACAAAGGAGCAGATACCGGTCCTGCTGATGGGTTAAGGACCTTCTACGGCCCTGTCCAGCTCTCCTAGAGTAACTGCCTGTCTCTTGGAATCTCCTCCTTGCTCTTGAGACTGTGCTGGGAGACACAGCAAACCTTTTGACAATGGCACGTATTGATGTGCCATCCTGGAGGAGTTGGGCTGCCTGTGCAACCTCTGTAGGGTCCAGGTATCGCCTCGTGCTACCAGTAGTGACACTGACCCTAGCCAAATGCAAAACTAGTGAAAAACAGTCTGAAAAGATGAGTAGGGAAAAAAATGTCAGTGTCCTCCACCTGTAAAACCATTCCTGTTTTGGGGGTCGCCTCATTGTTGCCCATCTAATGCACCTGTTGTTAATTTCATTAACACCAAAGCAGCTGAAACTGATTAACAACCCCCTCTGCTACTTAACTGACCAGATCAATATCCCAGGAGTTTAACTGACTTGATGCTATACTCTAATTAAAAAGTGTTTCTTTAATTTTTTTGAGCAGTGTATATTAACACAATATATTAAAATGTAAGGACATGTACATGTAGTTATGTATTTATGTTTGTATAAGGGAAAGTCATTTGATATTTGTTGTGCTTTAGTTTAACTCCATCCTTTCCCTCCTTCATCCCTACAGCCGTGGGCTGTCCGCTTGACCGTGGTTATGTGTTTGATGAATGCGGGCCGCCGTGTCCTAAGACGTGTTTTAACAAAGACGTGCCACTTGGCGTGATCGAGGCTCACTGCTTCAAACCCTGTGTGCCGGGATGCCAGTGTCCCGCTGGCCTGGTGGAACACAACGCTCACTGCATCGTCCCCGAGAAATGCCCGAAAATTATCCAAGGCAATCTCTGAGACCCACAAACTCTACCAAACATCACGTGGAGTCAAACCAGCTAAAACTGAGATCTGATGAACCACAACAAGCTCTTTAAGTCAAAACAAAATCAGAATTTGCTTTATTTCTTTTTAATTCATATTCCTGGTCTTACACTATAAGATTTATTAGTGTACGTTATTTCAAATAATTTTTTTGTAACATTAAAAATTATTAAAACAAATATCCTGTTTCACTCAGAAATACATCAAATTACTATGGACACTTGTTTCCGCAACAGATGAAAAAAAAAAAGGTAATTGTGCTTTTTAATCTAACAATTCAGACTCTTTTGTAAACTCAGAATTCATAGAAAAATTGTTCGAATAATGAGATGAAAAATATCAGAATTGCAAGAAAAAAAGTCAGATTTTTTAGTTTGTCTCGCAAGTCTGAATTTGTAGCTCACAAATCTGACTGTTTTTCTCAGATTTGCGAGAAAAAAGTCAGAATTAAGAGATAAAATGTCAAAACTTGTAATTTTTTAACCTGTGATGGAAACGGGCTTCCCCGAATTACGAATAGAGTTTTGTGTTGACTTTAAAATGCTTGAACTTAAAGCACATTTAAGTTTTACTTTATATCTCAAACCACATAAACAGTCTTCTACTGTATACTGCATTTAGTTGTTTTGTTGAATTGTTTTATTGGTGCTACTGTGTGTAAGTGTTTCTGACTGATTATAGGACACTGTGTTAACCTGTGTTTCATGGAGCTAATTTTTACGTCCTTCCACTGATAGGAGGATGGACAAAGTTTAACTCCTTTTTTGTCACCACAGAACGAATAGAGTTTTGTGTTGACTTTAAAATGCTTGAACTTAAAGCACATTTAAGTTTTACTTTATATCTCAAACCACATAAACAGTCTTCTACTGTATACTGCATTTAGTTGTTTTGTTGAATTGTTTTATTGGTGCTACTGTGTGTAAGTGTTTCTGACTGATTATAGGACACTGTGTTAACCTGTGCTTCATGGAGCTAATTTTTACGTCCTTCCACTGATAGGAGGATGGACAAAGTTTAACTCCTTTTTCGTCACCACAGAACAAGAGTACAAAGAGGAAAAAGCATTTTTTTAATAATAATGATTGCTTTTTTTTTTTTTTTTATGAATTATGATTTTTTTTTTTAGCATGCCATAAGTTGCTTTTCTGGAGTTTTCCTCTTTAATTTGATATTTTGAAAGAAATTAATATGAGTTGAACAATATGGATCTGCAAATCTGCATAATTTTATCTGCACTGTTTTTGATAGGGCTTTTTTGGCTGTTGCACTGGTATTGTGATTTAAATATATTGTTACTCTCTTAAAATACATAGTTTCATAAGCAATATGTTATAAAGACACTTCGTTTGCAACACTGACAATGAATCTAAATAAAAATAGAAACACGAGCTAAATCTAACTGCCTTCACAGGATTATTTTGAGTTATGATTGTTATACTCATCAGATGCATTGACATTCTCAGGTTCTGTAAAACGTCAGTTTTTGTGTATGACATTGTCATAAACATTGTATTCTCATATTTACTGTGTCACGTTATTACACAAAATCCCACTGTTACCCAGCCTGTGTTTGTTCTTATTTGGTTTATTCACATTACCCTTTTAGTGAAAAACAGTAAAAGAAAAGTGCAATACTTTTTTTTTTCTACCAGTCATTTTCATATTTGTTTGACACTATTTGAATATGAACTGTTGGAGGATTATTATTATTTTTTTGCCATCATGTAAGTCACCGGATGTAAAAAAAAAAAAAAAAAAAGTACAAAAAAGCAACCAAATTTTGCTACATTTTTTTGCTAGATAAACACACATTAAAAACATTTAATTTAAAAACATCTCAAATTTAATTTTGATTTACAGTAAACATGACGTGGTTATATAATTTTAATAATTGTATTGTTTATAGTCTTAAAATATTTGGTTGCTATTTAAAAAAATAAATCTTGAATGAAAAAAAAATACTAAATAAAAATCCTAAATGGTCAAATTTAACCAAAAAAATTTCAAGTCTATCATAAGTAGCTATCTATCTTGGATTCAGCCAGGCTTTTTAGTGTTTAAGTATCGTCACTAAATGAGTGTCATGATTTGTCTGAGGAAGAGTGTGGTCAGCGCTGAGCTGAAGGTCCTCTTCTGTAATCTGACTCGAACGGTTTCCTCGGCAACAGACGTGGCTTTGTTGTAATCATGCATCATTCATGAAGATCAACTCGCTGAACAGGTGAGACACTTTCTCATTTCATGTTTAAATTATATAAGGTAAAACTATCTGTTATATTAAAAATTTGATTATGAAGTACGGCAAGAACTCATTTTATTATGATGATTGTGTGTGCAGTATATAGATATAATTTTTTTTTTCATTTCAAGGCATTTGGGACGATGAAATCGAGCTTACATGAAGTACTTTGTCTTTTTTAGGATGGAAGAGTGTTTTCATTTGGTCTGTGAGGCGATGGGTGTACATGAGGATGATGAGGTCGGCGTGGACATGATCTGTTCCCTCTATAAGAGCGTCTTCCTCATCACCGCCGGCCTGGACGAGACAAAGAGAGCCATTGCACAGGTGAACAAGATGTTCTGCTGTCTCAGAATCTCATGAATGAGAAGAGTGAGACAGAAAAGAAGCAGAAAGAGAAATGTTTTGTGTGATGTGTTCAGGTCAGAGGTCAGACTGGAGGCTTGTCATGTTCAGCCCGAGGAGTTCTGCATGTTCTCTTAGTGATGGAGAAACAACGTGAGAACAGAGAAGAGGTCTTTTGTCAATTATCGTGATTTATCGTGAAACCGGTAATCGTTCCATCCCTACTGTCTATACAGTATTTCTCTTTATTTCTGACTATGTATATATTTTTTCTTATTTATACTAAATCTAAATTAAGAAATAACTTCATTGTAAAAAAAAAAAAAACTAAAAAAATTTGTTGCAATGTACCATGTTAATATGAAGGATTTTTTCACAGGTATTTTACTTGCATTTTGAATTGTGCATTTCATTGTGCTGTGTTTTAGGATTGAAGGAAATAATCTTAACAAAAAACATGCTTGTAATTTTTGGGTCTTTTGGGTGCTTAAATTCGAAAATCATGTCAATTTGTGAAATTATATTATATTATATAAATTGTGAAGTTATATTGTTGCAAATTCAAGGATGTGGATGGCTTATATTTTCTGTAGCTGTACTGGGCTCTCCAGATGTTGAAGGCTGGTAGAATTGATCATAAACAAAACACACAATCCTCAACAATCAACTTCAGCTCCAGGCAACAGGTAGAAAACCAAGTCATATAATAATATAATATTGTATTGTATTATATTATATTGTATTATATTAATATATAATTAGTATTATTTTGTATGTTTTTAGTTAATCAGCTTTGCACTCTATTTTAGCTCATTCACTCATTTGTTAATCACTTTGGAGAACGGTATCTGCTAAATGTATGTGTGCATCTTTTGTGATTGTTTTTTTTTTTCTGGGAGCAGGATCCAGAGCAGTTTAGTATCTTGTGTCTTCAGAACAGAGCCAAGAGACTCTACACCAGGTCACTTTAAGCACACACTCTTTCATTCAGCTGCTCACAATCCCATTGAATAAAATCAGCATATATTCCTCTTGCTTTCGGTTCAGACTCGTTCTTGACGGCGTGTGGAGTGTCCTACTGTCTCTTTCTCAGAAGAACACTGGCATCATGCGAGCGGGCAAGATCTGTCCCAGCACTACTGACATCCTCCAGCTCCTGGACTACAAGTATGAGGTCATCAGAGAGCGACTGTACAGAGAGATGTTGCAGGATGAGTATGGTAACAGATATTCTGAGTTCATAAACGCTCCCTTTCACAGAATAGTTTAACAGTATCTTATCACACATCATTACAGGTGTTGTTTGGTGGGACTCGATGTCGGCATGGGATCAGACAGAATGTGTGTGTGAACTAGGAGTGTGTGTAGAGCTGGCTTTCAGACACAGAGACTGGCTTCAGGTGTGTGGGCTTCCCGGGGCCCTCCGGTGCTACAGGTACATTACATTAGTACTACATTAGTTATTTGTGCATCTGTATGTGCAGTTGCTGACATTTGAGTCTTCCATTATATATTTGGTATATCAATGTTTTGATGCATTATACTTTTCAAAGGTGTAACAACAATGATAGATAAGTGTTATGTTTTATAACTGTGGTTACAATTATTCATGAGATCATACAATCTATTATAAGATGCATGATGAGGCATGACGCATTAAAAATAATAGTAACACAAAGTTTTACTTAGTTAAATGCACTCTTTAACATGAAATGTATTTTATTAAACAATGTTAATTTCAACATTTACTAAAACATTAAAACCAAAAGTTGTATCTCTTAATATTATTCAGTGGAACTAACAATGAATTGTTGTACTTTTATTTTATTTTAACAGTAACAAAGATGAATAAATACTGTAATAAATGTATTGCTCACTGTTAATGTTAGTTAATGCATTAACTAATGTTAAAATTAACGTTAAATAACGGGACCTTATTGTAAAGTGTTACCAAAATACTTTTATATGCATATATATATATATATATATATATATAAGCTTCAATTAAGTGCTACCAAATACATTATTCATTATTTTTGATGAATATGGTAGGAGCTGTGGTTCAGATACATTTTACATTAATTCAGTTTGATGAATATGGCAGGAGCTGTGGTTCTGTGGTCTTGCAAGGCTGTGCTGAGAGTGTTAAACCTAGAGATCAGGCTTGGTCATCTAAATCGAGGGAACAGGCTTGGTCCGCTGTCATCTTCCTGTCAGAGCTGGAGTCACATTATCAGGATGAGAAGGAGTCGATCAGCGCACTCATGAACAGGTCATTCTATTGTGTTTATTGGTTGATGATTTCTCATAAATGCATGTGATTGGCTTAAAGCATCAGTAAGTCTCAAATATCTCAGATAAAGCCGATTTAGTCCAGACACATGATGACCTTAACTAACCATAGAAGAAGAAAATTTATGGTTTTGCCTACAATAGCGCCCCTAGTGGCAACTCTGAGAATCCATTTTGAAGGCAATGTAGTGTTGCAGCGATGACGCATTTTTGTAGGCCAACCCAGAAGTTAGTGTGATAAAAAGTAACTAAGTAACGTAATTAGTTACTTTTTTATGGAGTAACGCAATATTGTAATGCATTACTTTTAAAAGTAACTTTCCCTAACACTGTGTATTACTGATGTATTTTATATCGAAGAATAAAATGTGAAAATAGCTTGAGCTTGTTTTAACCGCAGATCACGCATTTAATTAAAAAACATTCAAGAAATCCACTGACTTTGCGACAATGGAACCGGAAGTGCTAAAACAACTAATTTACTGGTTTTAGCCTAGAAAAATATGTCCTTCCTTCAACACTCTATGACATAATAAATATGAGCATGCATAACTAGAAACTTTGACAGTCATATACCGGCATAGTTAAGCACGACCTTTTAATGTCAATATCAATCTGTAGTATTAAACATGCTAATGGTTGCAGATGTTGTGTTGTGATTTACTGCTCCTGCAGATTGGGACGGGAAGCTCTGCGTGTTATATATCTCAGTATGTGTGTCGCTGTGAGGAGAGCCGAGAAAGAGAATCAGTCCTACACTGCACTGCTGGTCGCTAGACAGCACTGGGACAGATGGTGAGCGTGTTAAATATGGGAAGTGGACACATCATCCGTATTTAAAACATTACATGCTGACACGTCCACCTACTTTCCCTCCGATGTGTGCAAGCTTGAATCCAAACCATCTGTGTGTGCTCTAGGCCTTATATGAGAGGTTCAGTCAGTCAGGATCTCGCCAGGATCTGGCTTCAGGAAAAACTGGATCCCACTGCTAAAACACAGCAGGGCTGGAAAACAGGAAATTGCGCACAACAGGTAATGTGTGCACATATACAGGACATTTGGTGCCTTCAAGTCTTCCAAATTCCTATTTGTGAGTTCAGAAGTTACAGCATGTTGTGTTATAAGTTCAAGGGATTTTGGTTGGAATGAAAAAACCATGATTGGTGCTCATATAAAATATAGTAAAAATAGTAATATTGTGAAATATTATTACAATTTAAAAGAACTGTTTTCTTTTAAAAATTTATTCCTGTGATCATTACTCCAGTCTTCAGTGTCACATGATCCTTCAGAAATCATTTTAATATGCTGATTTGCTGCTCAAAAACCATTTCTTATTATTATCAGTGTTGAAAATAGTTTAATATTTCTGTGGAAACCATATGTTTTTCTTCAGGAATTTATGATGAAAAGAAAGTTCAAAAGAAAAGAATATTGAAATATAAATTGTTTGTAACATTATAAATAATGGATGTTAAAGGTTCTTCATGGGACCATTAATGCCAATAAAAACCTTTATTTTTAACAATGCATGCAATGATGAAGAGCCTAAAGTGTAACATAAAGAACTTTTATAATATCCAGAGAATCTTGTTTCTTCAAGAATCCTTTCTAGTGAGAAATGGCTCTTGATATATAGAAACTTCTTTGTTGAACCAAGAAACTGTTGAAGAAACTTTGCTTGAAGAGATTATCTAGGTATTCAATTGAAAGGAATGCAATGTGAGTAACTCTTTTCTTTGTCTGTTTTAGGAGAGAGAGAGGACTGAACAGGGACAAGAAGAGCCATCAGATGGTGAAAAACAAGAACTCTGCACTGGTAAACGACAAACATTTATATGCCAGATAATTCATATAATACCTTAAAAATTAAGCATTAAACAGTGATACGAGAAAGTGTTTTAACATTAAAACTACTAAGATTAATCACACATACTGTACTGCCCTTTAAAATTTTGGGGTCAGTCTGGATTTCAAAAGAATGCCGAAAAAAAACTGTAATAATGTGAAATATTATTTAAAAGAATTTAATTATTAAAAAGAACTGTTTTCTATTTAAATACATTTTAAAATGTAATTTATTCATGTGATGCAAAGCTGAATTTTCCGCATCATTCATTGATCTTCAGTCTTCATTGCCACCTGATTCTTCAGAAATCGTTCTAATATGCTGATTTGCTGCTCAAGAAACATTTATTATTACTGTTAATGTTGAAAACAGTTGAGCTGCTTAATATCTTGTGATTTTGCATTTTTGTGTTCGAAGGCTGCGGGATGGCTATAGATCCAGAAGATACTCCATATTTGGAGATCTTGTGTGTCAGAGACCCAAGAGATGAAGAGAGCACGATGGAGACGAGAGATGGAGATGGAGAGAGAAGACAGGGACACACTGAGAGCAGAGGAGACCCTCAGGTGATTTCAGTGGAGAAACAAAACTCTCTGATCACACTGGCCTGGAGCAAAGCAGCCCACGCAGAGAACCACATTCAGGTACATACACACAAACATATGCACTCTTTCTATCTTAAATCAGCTCAAATTGTTCATTCATACATAGAAAGGTTTAATTCTGCAGGAAGTGACCTCAGCTCAACAGGAAGTAGAGGCCGTCTCTATTGTAGTGCAGGAGGAGACAGCTGATAAAACAGCTCCACATGATGTGAACATTTACACACAGCAGGAGAACATAAGCTCCGTCTCACTGCAGCCAAGTGAACAATATGAAGAAACGCATTCAGATCACACAGATAGTGTGAAAGGAAAGACACAAATCCAAGAAGACCGTTCAGGCTTCATCACAGTAAGACAATCACTTCAAATTACTTCTGCTCCATCTCTAGCTTCCCTTTTGACTCATAATACAGTCTCTCTGTTCTCTGCTATTTGCATACTATCTGTAATGAATAATATGTGATATCAGGAAGTTAAATCAGAGGATATCAACCTTTTTTTGTTATCTGAACCCCTGTGATATAAAATATGTATTTGAAGTGCCCCCAATATGCTAGTAATACTTTCAAAATATATGAATTTTACTACTACTTTGCAGGTACAAAGTAATTAGGTTACACTTTATTTTAAGGTGTCCTTGTTACAGAGTAATTATAGAACAAAAAAAAAAAAATGCTTTGCTAAATCATCATCATGACAAAAACTTATATCATCATGAAATTATATGAGATTTTAATGAATTATACATTTGAATTATAAAATGTTGAAATTGAGATCAAGTCAGTCTAATTTTGGGACAAATTTGAAATTATGAGATATAAAGCCATAATTCCGTCAAATAGTTGGAGTTATGACAAAACAATTTTGGGATTAAAAAAGTCCAAATTTGAGATACATGGAAGTCATAATTAGGAGGTAAATTAAAAAAATTGAGAATTGCAGTTGAAATTATGATTAAAAGTTTACATTCTTATGACTTCATAACTGTGACTTTTTATCTCATAATTATGACTTCTTATAATCTTTACTTTGTCAGTTATTACTTTTGTCTCCCATAATTTTGACTTGTCATAATACAGCATGTATTTAGATTTTTTTTATATCATAATTGGGTCAATATCACCATAGAGTGCCTTTCAACCCTCTCAATACTCAAATATTTTCACATTCGCTTTGTCATGTCATAAATAGTAGACACTCATGTACTATAGAAACATATTAGCTGAGCTCCCACACATTTTTTTTTTAGATAATTATGGGCCGTTATTCGAAGCATAAACCATAAGACATGTCCACCCTGTCATGGACATATATATATTACTGTTAAATACGTTTTCATTGCAATATTAAGATGCAAATTATATTTTCTGAAAGGTATGATGTCCCTTTCCTAAACAGGGTTATTTGTCTGCTTTCAAATTATAAATACATTAAAAAAAATGTTATGTAAACCATGTGTTTTTAAAAACTCATACAATTCGCACATGCATTTTTCCTTATTTGGAGAAAACTGTGATATTATTGCCCCCACACCTAGCTATTGAACACACTGGATTATATAGATATTATTGAATTATTATTTGAAATATTATTGCAAAATATCAAGATGACAGGGTGGACCAGCACATGACGGGGTGGACATCATGCAGAACACACAAAACATGACAAAATATGTCAATGAAACATTTATTCAACTTAGAAAAAAAATTATATAATAATAATAAATCATAAAATTACATCCTCAATTTATGCCGACAGGGTGGACATGTTAAGCTTTGGCAAAGCAAGTAAGCAAACTCAAGACGAAGAAAATTTGTCAATTGAAATGTCACCAATTTACTCACCTCAGCTGTTGAAATTCCCGCCACTGAAGAGACTGAATAATCTGTTCTCCTGATGTCACTAAAGGGATGGATAAAAACTTAGTCTAATATAACACACCCTTTCATAGTCATTTTTATGTAAAGTTATCATGGCAAACGAGTTATGTACAGGACGCCAAAAGGCACCCTACAGTGATACTGACCCAATTGTGACTTAGTAGCTCATAATGTCTACGTTTTATGTCATAATCAGGATTTACCAGTGCAAGCTTGTTGGAAACGGGCTTCCATGTGTTTTATATGTGAAATATTTAGTAAAAAAGGCCATATACTTTGCTTTTGGACCTTTTTCACATTCATAACCCATCTTACTTTCCAAATGACATTTTTGGGTGCAATAGAATATTCAGTTAGAAAAAATGATTGGAATAACATGCAATGATGAATTGTGCACAACAAGACCAGGAATTTGAATTAAGTAGGATCTGTTTTGATTTTAAGTTGACTTTAAGGGCAGGAAAAAACTATATAAAATAAGTTTATGGTTGACAACTGAATTGTGTTTCCGTCTGTTCAGGTTCAAGAGCGACTGGCTATCGTCCAGAGTCGGAAGGCAGATGAAGATCTGTTGGGTCTGACGCAGGAAGACACACTCAGACATCTGACTGACACACTACAACAGGTACACACATTCACATGCACATTAGCAGACACCTTAATGTGGACATGATGTAAATGTTGACTAAATGTTCTAGGAGGATGAGCAACAACAGAAAACTTTAGTAAGAGAGAAACTCCAGGAGATGAGGAGAGAACGCTCCTGCATTCTCCAGACCAGACGGGAGAGGTAACATATACATACTAATGCTAGACTACTTCAGTCTGACAGTGATCAATATGCGTTTCATGTCACTTAAAGGAGTACTTCACCCTAAAATGAAAAGGGTCATCATTTACTTATCCTGATGCCCCATTTTTTTTTTTTTGTGCTCATTTTGGTGCTTGAAACCTATGGAAACCCATTTTTGCCGCATAAAAAAAGCATGCTTTAAGTCAAAATTATGATAAAAGTTTAAGTTGACAAATAATTTAGATTTTTGCATGTCAACTTATCTCATAATTATGTTGAAAATTAAGTCAAAAGCGAGAGTTAAAATTATGAGATAAAAAGTGGACATTGACATACTAACTTATATTTATAAGATAAACTGTCAATATGATGACCTGTCATAACTGAGATAAAAAGTCGGAATTATGAGATAAAAAGTCATAGTCATAGTAAAAAGTCAAGTCAAGTCGAAATGTCCAAAAATCATTTTTAAGATTTTTTTTCATGTCGGAATTAATTTTCTCATAATTATGACTTGGTACCTTGTATGTCATAATTTGATTTACCAAAGCACCATTTTTTTCTAACATGACAGAAATAGGCTTCCATTCGAAACAACCTGCGGTGATTGAAAAAGGGCAGCATCAACAATCTGCTAAATTTCTCCATTTATGAAGAAAGAAAATCCTGAGTTTTAAACTAAATGAGGGTCTTTTTAGAAAAAAAAAGAAAGTTGCCCTAATCTAGCAACATTTTGTTTTTCTAGAAACACAGCTGGATTTAAAGAGCTCCTTGCACCCACAGCTCAACGCACGACAGAAACTGAAGAAGGACACTAGTGGGTACTCAAACCCATTTCTACAAACATACAGCACACAGTCAAAACATTCATCCACTTTATTGATGTATGAGCACAAAAGTAACTGTTTGAACGACAGCAACTTGTATTCACGGTTCAAACACTTTCCTAATTGCCAATGATGAATGCCTCCCCCTACAGGTTTATAATAGTGCTTACAATGCATGCACACATTGGCTGCTGATCTTTTAAGAAGACTGTGGTGTTTCTTTGGCAAATAAGAAGTTGCATGACTCGTATACCTTTATCATAGACAGAAAGCACATTAAAACACTTCTGGGTTTGGTTTGTTTCATATTCATCTCAGTAGAGAGTGTGTCGCCCACATGCATGCTATTCTGTCCTGCCATTGAATATAAACCAGTAAAAGATGACTGACAGTGCCTGAATAACTGGCAAGTATATAATGAAACACGTCTGAACATTTTATTGAACTCCAGGAAACTCCACAATGCCTCAGTCTTTAACAAATGTGCGTGCGTGCGTGTTAATTATAACTTAAACAACACAGTCTGTCTCCCCACAGACATTGAATTTTATATATTCAGAGAGCATATATACTGTGAAAGTCTACAATGGAAATGAAGTAGTGATGGATAAATTATTTTGCTTTGCCTTTAGTTATGCTTGTCTTTTCTTTTAAAACAGTGCATGAATGAGTGTACTTGTAAGTAAGATTGCAGTAAATAAGTCTAAGTGTATGTCTATATATACTGCAAGTGTGTGTGTTTGGTTCACTATATGAAGAATGTGGAGGGCGGGGATTGAATCTGTCCGACAAAAGGGAATCGTAATACTTCCCCCAAAAAACTTGCAAAGAATTCTGGGACTATTGGTGGGCACACTGCACCCCCGGACCATGCGGACCACCTTCCTCGTCGGAGCTGTCGTTATACGCTTCACGGCGGTGACCACCAGACGATCCCTGACTGATGTCAAAGTCCTGCAGATCAACTTCCTCCGCATCAGATGAGATGACAGGAACCTCTGTACGCGACGGCAACAGATCCTCCAACTCCTGCGTGAGCAGACACACACGAGAAACAGGGCAACTCAACCAAAGTCTGCATCTCTTCAGGTACACTCCAGCGATATTTTACTATCATATAGGTACCATTGTAGTTTTTATTAATAGTTTGTATGAGTTTTCATTTTTATTTCAGTTAAAGTTTGTCATTAATGTTGTTGTTTTCCCCCCACTTTTATTTGGTTTTGTTTGTTTTTTTTGTGTGTCCATACAGTTTTTATTTTTTTTATTACATCAAGTTAAATTAAATAAAACTGAAAAATATTTCCTAGGCAATAAGATAAAAAAAAAGGTTTTAGTCAACTTATAATAACAAGAAAATAGCTCCAAGACCTAATAAGCTACTTTAGAAAGCATTTTAAGGCATCATAGGCACGCTACTGATGCAAAGACGAATAAACAAACTCCTAAGATAAAAACGTACAATTTTACCCAATATTTGTATACTTTGAAAACCAGTGTTTTTCAGCATTTTCATGAACTATTGTTTATAAATCATTTACATTCTATTAACTACTATTAATATTTTGAATTAGCTTTTATTTTTGTATTTTCGTCATATGATGCGGTTTCAATTTTTCCTTTCTCTTTGGAGTGTTACAAGCTCTTGGTGCATAAAGAAGATCTGTAAAGTTGCAAAGACTAAAGTCTCAAATCCAAAGAGATATTCTTTATAAAAGTTAAGAGTCAACCACGCCTACCTAAAACGCCTCGTTCTAACATGCCCCCACATGTCTACGTCACTATGTGGAAATATTAGCATAATGCAGCCCAAATATGCACGCAAAGAAAGAAGGCGTGGTTTCAGAAACAGCAGTAGTGTTGATGCAGCCATGTCAAGGAGACGCTGTCTGTTTCAGTGCGAAAGCAAAAGCACTTTATTTGGCCTTCCGGAAGTAGATGCAATTAGGAATCATTGGTTAAGATTTATTTACAACAGAACAGCACAATTTTTAGACCGATGAGCTTTGTAAAAATCGACACGTTTCAGAAAGGCGGAGCATAGAGGAGAAACAATAATGTACAGTATGTGGAAAAGTGTTTTTTGAACTTTAAACCGCATAAACATTTCATTACACCAAATACACAAAATAATGTTCTTTTTAGCAGCATCATATGACCCCTTTAATTTAATTTTAGTAAATCTGTTATGTCTTAAATAGTTTTTAAATATTTCTATTTAGGTTTTAATCAGTTTTGGTTTTAGTAATTTTAGTACTCAAACTTAAAAAACATCTGATCTAATATTTATATTTTATTTAAGCTTTATTTAGAACATTTTTAATGATTTTAGTTAACAATAACAGCACTGTTGAAAACTCACCGTTAGTTTCTCCGTGCTGATCCAGCCGTTCTCAGGAAACTGGACGTCAAACTTGATGTACAGATCCCCTTTCTCAAACGGGTTTCTGTACTGAGGCATTCCTTCCCCTCGGATGACCCTTGTAGAACCTGACAACGAGAACACAACAACATTTCCTACAGCATATTCTACAAACACATGAACAAAACATTGACAAACCATGGTGCTCACCTGGCTCTATGACTTTGCCAGGGGGATATTTGATGACGAGGTGTCGGCCGTCGAGGTGCGCGAGCATGAACTGAAATCCGCACAGCGCCTCCACCAGACCAATCCTGTGGCACAAGTGCAGATCGTTTCCATCACGACGGAACTCCTGTAAACAAAGACATCATAGATATTTGTGCTGTAAAACAACAAAAAACACATTTCTATTCTTATAATGCAAACATTTTCATTCTGCACATCCTAACTGCCAGAAAGTGATTAAAATGTTGCTTGCTTGCTTCACTTCAAATACACTTAAAGGGAAAGTTCACCCTAAAAAAAATGAAAATTCTGTCATAATTTACTCAAGTTGACAGTAGCCATTAACTTCAATAATATGGAAAAAAAAATAAATACTACGGAAGTCAATGGCTACTGTCAACTGTTCAGTTACCAACATTCTTAAAAATAACTTCTTTTGTGTTCAATAGAAACTCATGCAGGTTTGGAACAAGTGGAAGGTGAGTAAATGATTACATTTTCATTTAAGAACACATGCATATATGTAAATTAAAGTGCAACAGGAAATAAAGATCAATTATTAATTAAAATAATATTTTTGATTCAACAATTTAAGTACATTAATTATAAATTACATTAATTAGAACTGAAACTTGAAATCCTGTATGCAACACAAGTAATGACGCTTTTGAATAATAATTTCATTTACATTTAATAATTTAGTAATTCCATTTACATCAAATCATTTAGCATTATTTAGGATTATTAAAAATATAAAAACGTTCAACTTAAAAAAAATAAATAAATACTTATATATATATATATATATATA
>NW_015645089.1:1897622-1904467 GCF_001515625.1 Sinocyclocheilus rhinocerous | reverse complement strand
ATAAATAAATATTTATCTATATATATATATATATATATATATAAATTATAACTTTATAATCAATAATAATAATAATAATAATACAAATTTATCAATTTTATCCTTACCTTTATATTTTAGACCATTTTTGCACAGATTACTATAAAATTCATTTATAGATTTCAGTGTGCATATTATATATGGAAATACATTGGGAAAAATGACCAATAAATTAACAGATAGTCAAAATAGTTGTTTGTTAGAGTCCTACTATTGACTCTACACTGCTCATTGTGTGTGTGTGTGTGTTACCTCATGATCTTTCTCCTGCAGCACCAGTATAATGTCTCCAGGCTCTGTGTTGGGCGACTGGTCCGCCTCTCCGCTGAATGTGATCTTCTGTCCGTGTTTCATTCCTTTATCCACGTGCACCTCCAAGACCTTCACCTCTTTACACACCTTACGGCCCTCACACTCTTTACAGCGGTCCTTCTCGTGAATCACTTCACCTAAAAATGCAACCAAGCATCGAAATGTTGTATTCGGACCATCACAAACCGAGTTCACTGAATGAAAATGAATTCTCACCCTCTCCATTGCAGTCAGTGCACACGGATTGCATCTGCTGTACCATGCCAGGAGCCAGCTGTCTGATCATGATCCGCATGCCGCGGCCCCGACACGTGGCACACTTCTGCACGGCCCCCGTTTTACCCCCTTGACTGAGGAAAAAGGTTACGTTTATATATATATAAATGATATTTTGCTTAAAATCTTTAGGAGCTGGAATCAATTGTTATATAACTCTCTAAAATCCTGCTCACACACACTCACCCACTGCAGGCACTGCAGAGTACGTTCTTGCTTAGCTGTAGTTTGGTTGTTTTTCCATTGTACAGATCTTCCAAAGACACTCTATCAGGTATTTAAAAAGAAAGTTTCAAAATCGTTTGTTTAAAGAACATTTTTCATTTTTTTAATGCATTTTATGGTACCATTTTTTTTTTCAAATTTGGAATAATGTGTACAGATAAATCATATACAAAGGCATCTTTACACAGCAGAGTTAAGGCTGCTCTGTGCCTGCTCAGAATTATGTGTGAAGATGTAATACTGCATAAAAGCCAGACTAAATTATGCCTGTACGGATCCACCTCAGCCCATTGCATCAAATAATACAGTTGTAACTGCTGTGGAAATGCATTTATGCCACCTCTGCACAGCATTAATGAGTTTGTGTAAATGCCACTTCAGAAGCGCATCTATGTCACCTTTGCATTGTAAATTTGGCATTATAGATAAATAAAATAAATTTTGATTTCATGTTGACTTAAAGGGATCTTTCAACCAAAAATGTTCCGTCATCATTTATTTTCTTACCATCACGTTGACGGTAGCCATTGACTTCCATATTATGGGAAAAAAATACTATTGAAGTCAATGGCTACCATCAACTGTTTAGTTACCAACGTTCTTCAAATGATCTTCTTTTGTGTTCAATAGGGCTGTCAAAAAAATTCGAATTGAATATTCGTCGAATTTAAAATAAAAATCCACATTCGAATGCAAAAACGTTGCATTCTAATTTTAGGTGTGCATTAAGGAGGCAGCCTTATCAGGGGGGCACGAGATGCAAGGCAAGTTTATTTATATAGCACATTTCATACACAATGGTAATTCAAAGTGCTTTACATAAAAGAAATGAAAAAAAAATAAAAAATTTGATTTAAAAGGTTTAAAATGAATTCAAAAACAGTTAAGAAAATGTTTTAGCACATCTGATCTCTTCTGGAAGCTGATTCCAACTGCGGGCAGCATAATAACTAAAAGATGCGATGACGATGTAAGTGTCGTTGCATTTGAATGTTTTTGTTAGCCTATGTGAACCCACTGGATGCGGCGCTGCTAAAACATTATTTTAAACATTATGCAATTTTCACAGATAGTCATGATATCTTATGCTTTGAATAAACGTGCATTAGTAATATTTTGCTCGATGCGCCCTCTTGTGGCCTCAGAAGAGAAGCCAAATGCTTTTCTTCACCCTAACTGAAATTATGCATTTTAAATTCGAAAATAATTCGAATTTTGATAATATTTAAGTACAAAATTCGAATTTCGTTTTTAAGCCATTTTGACAGCCCTAGTGTTCAACAGAAGAAAGAATCTTATTCAGGTTTGGAACAACTTGAGGGTGAGTAAACAAGGACAAAATGTAAATTTTTGGGTGAACTATCCCTTCAAAATTGGTCATGCATAAAATATTTTTCTTCAAGTGCTTTATTTTTTTATTCTCAGGTTCTGCAGGGGAAAAAAAACAGGTTTTGTGTTCACATTCACTCACTTCAATGGATGTATCATGTCCTCTCCTCTCCGTCGGCCACCGTTCCGGCTCCTGCTGCTCTGGCCGCCCATAAAGCCGAACAGACCTCCGCCAAAGATGTGAGAGAAGATGTCCTCCATTCCGGCTCCTCCACCGCCACCCTCACGCAAGCCCTGTTCCCCATACCGATCATACAAATCCTTCTTCTCCGGGTTAGTCAGTACCTCGTACGCAAAACTGATCTCCTTAAACTAAATCAAACAGGTCAAATTATTATCATCATCATCATCATCATGTTAATAGCTTTCAGAACTTAAGTTACATTTCGATAAAATGAGAACTCACCTTGTCACCTGCATTAGGGTTTTTATCGGGGTGGTACTCTTTTGCTAATTTCCGGTATGCCTGAAAGTAAAAAAAATCACAAATACATTACTAATTAATGACATTTAATAAGGCCAGCAGTACTATTACTTATAATCAGAGTTAAGTTTGAAACTTTGATGTACAGTCTGACAAATATTAATTTCACACAGATTGACACTGAAAGAGGGACTGGCACCATAGAAACAGTAATATCACAGAGACTTGAAGATGAGCTCTTTTGAGTTAGCTAAGTTAATAAGTAACCACCTAGCAATGACCAAATTCACCCTAGCAACCACCCACAACACCCTTGCATGTCGGTTCTAATGTTTTCATTTCTTATTAATGTGCAGCTATTTAAAAAAGTACTTTTAATTACATAATTAAATAAAAATGTACAAATACATTTGTTTTTAAAGTCGGTAAACTAATTTATAAGAAAATGTAGCTTGAGAATTGTTTGGGAATTTTGATTCCCAGAATCTGAATTGGATCAAAGATTCCCATGCCTAGTTGGCAATACATTTATTTATTTTTCATAAAATTTAAAAAAAAAAAAAAAATCTGGGAATTTGACAAAAAAACATGGATATTTTTAAACATTGTTTTTTGGTTAAAATGTATGTATTTTACACTGTGAAAAATATTTTTTGAAGTTGTCAATTAAAGACTATTGGAGTACATTTACATAACTATAAGAAAATACTACCTCATTTTTTCAACTTCAAAATTTCACATTTTAATTCAATTTGTTACTTGACGTTTCATTGTAATTGTTTGTGAAATTACTAGTAATTTCAAGAGTGAAAATTGTTTCTGTACCAATTTATTTTCCTATAAAAGTGTGTATTTTTATGCAATTGAAATCATTTGATTATTTAAATAGTCTTGCATTTTGGCAAATGAATTTTTGATTCAAAATTATTTAGTTGTATATTAGTATTGGTAATGTATTAGTTAAAAAGCACTATAACATGACACACTGCTTAATGTCGTCAACAAACTTTACAATTTTAACAGTTCCTAATCTGTGACTACACTGCCCAATTGTGAGTACTGAGGCGAAGAGCCCAATTTCCCCAACATCTGACTGATCAAAGGAAGCTGATTTCAGAGCCATGCTTGAAGCCAACCATAGCAGGCTATTTTTCACTAAGCACATTACATGGATTGTGCCTTTTCTCGGACCTAGTGGCTTTGAATTCACATTGCCAGTTCTTTCATTGTGTGAGTTATTGTGTGATAACTCCACAAACCCCACATTATTTTGGGTCTGCCTGTGCTTTCTGAAACCCTTTGTGTGCACACAATCAAACAACAACAACAAAAAGCCAACATAACAGACAACTTGAGCATGGAGGCCAGAGCCTGATCCCCTTCTAACAAAGGACTGAACACAAATACGAGGTTTCACATCGAGGAAATACCTAAAACAAGACACTGGCATTGCATTAACCATATCTGACTCATTGCATATCAGATAAAAGCTCAGGTTTAGCACAGCAGCTGGTAAGCTAAGCATCTCCTTCCACTGTACGTTAATGCTCTTGTGCAAGAAGCACCTTCAGCTGTCTGCAGCACCTTGCTGATGCTCTCAGCCTCACGACAGCACAGCGACACAAATAGTAAACAAACAACGTATTTGACTATGTATCTTTCAAATCCTTCCCCAAATCATTTCCAGAGCCGACGAAAGGCCACACTGGAGGATCCCAGCAGCATGCAACCTGCTAAACACACCAGTTTCTCCCCCAACATGCAGCATCCCACGTCTCGCGCGTCTCTTTGGCTTCGTTACGCTACGAAGCGCGAGGCGGAAAGGACTGTCTCTACCTTTTTGAGCTCGTTTTCGGTGGCTGACGGAGATACTCCGAGGATGTCGTAGAGTTTAGTGTCTGCGACGTTCGCCATGTCTGCAGACCGGTGCAGCAGCTGCGCGAGGAGGAGCGGAGAGAGAGAGAGAAAGAGAGAGAGAGAGAGAGGGATAAGCCGGCTGCGTGACGTCAGCTTGCTGTCCTGCGCCACAGTGTGATTGATAAACAATCGTGTCTTTTTTGGATACGAAATAAGTGTTAATATCGTTATATCTTTGATTTATTTGTTTTTTGTGTGTGTCATATGATACCTCGGCCTAAAACCTCAAATAAAGTTTTGATTACACATCATGCTGTAGTCTCAGAGGACTTGACTGGATTTTAATTTCATTTCTTTTTGTTTACACAGATAAAAAAATGATTTTGTGGTGAAGTAAATATTACAGAAAAACAAATGTAATTTCTACATTAAATAATTTAGTTCAGGCAAGAATTAAAAAAAATTTCAATATTAGGCCTATAAGCTTGTAGAATGTGAAGTTTGAACTCATAAGTATATTTTACTTGGAATTGTTTTTTTTGTTTTTTTTGCAAAGATTGTTTAAGTAAATACCAAAGTCATGATCCCGTTGTTCCCATCGTGCACTTGGGCATGAATAAATAATAAGTAATTTGCTGTTTTGTGACATCTGGTGTTCATTTTCTACTCAAAATGACCCATTCATTCTCAAACACTATTCATTGATTGTTACAGTCATTGTGTATCATGTGCCAAGTACTGAGGTCTCTACATGTGTTCATTCAGTTAATATAACTATTGAGTAAACATATCACCTTAAAAAGAATAATGAGCTGTCTACTTTCTTACATGCATGATTGTAAGTGAACCACATGCTTTATTGGCATTTTTTTCCAGTGCTATGTTGTTTGGGTAAAGTTTACAAACCGACACTGAGTAAAATGTACATAGGCTACTTGAGTATTGCAGGATAAACTTAAAATAATTAAGTAGAAATTACTCATCAAACTTTAACTGGCCACGTTAAATTTATTTCCTTTGCTATTTTTACATAACTTAGTTAAGTGATTTTACTTAATTCCATACTTTAAAAAATTTACTTAAAAAATATGTGCGCAAAAACTTGCAAAATAAAAAATTAATTTTAAATTAATTAAATTAATTATTTTACTTGTTGTTTTTTTCCCAGTGTAGTTTATTTGTTTACAGGGGCAACACATATTAATAAACATGCTTGTAAATGTGCAAGAATTACTTTACTTTACTTTACTTTTAGTAATTTAGCAGATGCTTTTATCCAAAGCGACTTACAAATAAGAAAAAGTAATTAAAACTAAAAGCTAAAACTCTATAAATACACATTTCAGAAAATAAAATAAATTCAATAAAAATGACAAATGCATACAACAACATTTCAAAACTAAAACATTTAAATAAAAACAAAAAAATAAAGCTAAAAACAATTAAAACATACACAAATAAGAAAAAGTAATTAAAACGAAAAGCTAAAAGCTTTTAAGAAAATAAAAGAAAATAAATAAAAATGACAAACGCATACAACATTTCAAAACTAAAACATTTAAATGAAAACAAAAAAATAAAACTAAAAACAATTCAAAAATATTAAAAGAACAAAAGGTATGAGTATAATAATGATTCTAACATAACACTAAGCCAAACACCAAAAAACAACTACATATGTGTATGTACAGCCACACACACATACATATACATGTACATATATATAAATACATTAAATATATATATATATTATTTCATTTCCATTTTGTATGTTGAAGTACTGAAATAACTCAAATTAAATAAAAGTAAAACTTAATAAAAAGCCTATATAGACATAATAAAAAAACTAATAAAATGACAACATGACTACAACTGTAACTAAAACTAAAATAGATAACTAATACAAATCAAAGTACATTAGTTCATCAGTAATCCTAAAAAAATAACACTGAGGCAAACACACATGCTAAAATAACAACAACTTACTGACACATAGTAAGAAATAGTTTATAAAAAACTGAAACAGAAGTGGAAAGAGGAGAGATAAAAAGCGATACTTATGTCCTTTGCCGGTGTCCCTGCCCGGTGGAGTCGCACGGTAGAGTCGATGGTCTTTACACTCTTCGGTCTTCACACGACCGCAGCCGCGGTAAACTAAGCTTTTTTTTTTATTATTCGTTTAACAAAACTCAAATTGAATTCAGCTGGACACACTTTCCTGTTTATCCCAACAAATGGCCAAGCAAAGCGCACGACACTGACAAGGTACGCGATACAGTACGAGACCAAACGCCATTATATATATATATATATATATATATTA
>NW_015645089.1:1895879-1896952 GCF_001515625.1 Sinocyclocheilus rhinocerous | reverse complement strand
TACAGCCACACACATATACATATACATGTACATATATATAAATACATTAAATATATATATATATATTATTTCATTTCCATTTTGTATGTTGAAGTACTGAAATAACTCAAATTAAATAAAACTAAAACTTAATAAAAAAAACCTATATATAATAAAAAAACTAATAAAATTACAACATTATTACAACTGTAACTAAAACTAAAATAGATAACTAATGCAAATCAAACTACATTAGTTTATCAGTAATCCTAAAAAAATAACACTGAGCCAAACACACATGCTAAAATAAGAACAATTTACTGACACATAGTAAGAAATGGTTATAAAAAACTGAAACAGAAGTGAAACAAGTAGTAGGAATTAGCCAAAGAGGCTATTTTTCATCTGTAGACCCTTGACAGAATGTTAAAAAGCCACCCTAAAAACAAGACAGAGCATCTTGGACACATATTACAACCAACAAAAAAGAAGAGATCAAAAAGTAGAAAGCTAAACAAAAAAATAATAAATACAAATACATGATTGCACATAAAAATCTAACTAAAACATAAGTTCTGAAAACTGTTGTTATGTTTAAATGTCTCATTTTCATTAAAAAAAATCATTAAAAGAAAACAATATTTTGATTGTTTTTTATGTATATATTTAAAATGATTTTTTTAATTAAATGTTTATTTTTGTGTTTACATGCATTTATTGGCATCCATGTAAAACAGGATGACGAGTAAACTGAATAAAGGTTAAACTTTCAAAAACAAGTTACAGTAACTGCATATTGATATTCATAACAGTTGTGACTATATTCTTACAAAAATACAATTTTATATTTGATGTTTTTGTTTGCACATGTCACGTCACCTATATTTTTCTTAAAATAAGTTAAATTATAATATATTTTTATACAACATATTTAACATATATAATGTTAATACAACATTATAATGTTAATAAATATAGTGGAGGATATATTAATTTTATATTGTATAATAAGGAATGATATGCAGCGCTTCCGTTTTCAATAAATCTAATAAATCGAACCGATCGCCCAGGCGCTCTCACACACACACACACAC
>NW_015645089.1:1866020-1895676 GCF_001515625.1 Sinocyclocheilus rhinocerous | reverse complement strand
CACACTCTCTCTCTCTCTCTCTCTCTCTCTCTCTCTCTCTCTCTCTCTCTCTCTATGCGCGTCCGCGTCTCCTGGTCGGCCATTTTGACTGGAGAAATAATGTCAAAATCTCTTTCTGCTCACAGTTTAAAGCTCTGAAGGGGCCAGTGCTGAAGCAGGGCTGCGGAAGGAGGGAGGATATCGGGGGATCTATGGATGCAGGACGATGCATCGCCAATCAAACATCACATTTCCCCTCTGACAGCCTACAGAACAGCTCTGATCACAGATTGCTGTTTGTCTGACATCTCCAAGTGTTACTGGTAAGTTCACAGCAGTTTATTTGTTCATAGTAATGCTATTTATCGCCGTTTCAGTGCGTATATATTCTGGTCGATCGTCTCTTATGAACACAGCAGAACAGCGTTTATGACCTGCATATGGACTCACGTGACATATGAGCAATGATTAAATATACCATGATTATGTTAAACACAAATGCCTTTCACCTTGAAGTGTATGCTCATTTACTGTCTTCATTTACCCTGATATCAGACAAGACAGTACGTCGTAATATTGGCTTGACGTGCTATTTGGGCTCCGGAGTATGTTTACTTTTGTTTATGCAAACGAGCTTGATACGATTTGAAGGCTTTTGGGCAGTGGAGGCATTTATAATGCTTTGCCACATCCAGTAATCTGGCATGCAAATTCCCAGCGTTCTGATTGGTGTGTCGAGTCTCGCCTCTGCGTTCTGATTGGTGGATCACGGACAGTGACATTGAGCGAGGCCGCTGTGTGTCTGTCTGACATTGATCTTGAACGAGGGGTTTGATTTCGACTCGTTATCATTAAAACGTTTCGTGTGTAATTTAGTGAAATATAACATGGGAATGTTATATAATGTACAGTCTTCAGATTGTCACCGAATGCCTGTATTTCTGTCACACACGTCAGTGTGAGGCGTGGACTATATGATTTGATCACACACATGTTGATCTCTGCAGCATCACCAAACGCACGTGATTTCGGTTATTTAGTACGGTGCCCGGGAGGTGACATGGTCGGTTCACTTGTGGGAACGTGATAATATGTTGTGGCCACGAGATATTAATTCATGGGAACGTCATATTAACTCGTGGGAACGTGATATTATGTCGTGGCCTCGAGACGCTATGTTGAAATAAAAATTACTGTCACTTTTGATCAATTTAATGCTTCCTTGCTGCATAAAAGGATAAAAAAAATCTTTCTGACCCTACATTTTGGAATGGTAGATTATGTATAATATGGAGGTAGGGGATGTTCACAGAGTATTTTATTGGACAAAAATTTGTATTGTATGGTGCCCGCGAGGTGACATGGTCGGTTCACTTAGTGAATACGACATAATAACTTGTGGGAACGTGACAATATGTTGTGGCCACGAGATATTAATTCATGGGAACGTCATATTACCTCGTGGGAACGTGATGTCGTGGCCTCGAGACGCTATGTTGAGGGAACGACATATTTTTCTCGTGGCCACGAGTTTAATGCGTAAAACAAACCTGCGTGACCATAGCAACCCGGGGTTATCAAAAATGGATAAAATTTTTATTAACATTAAACATTTAATTTAATATTTGTATATTATCATTATTATATTAACTTATTAGGGCTATATTTTTATATTTATTGTTATATATGCTTATTTCCACTTTCAATTTGTGTATGGCTTTACCTAGTTAACATTTTGTATAATTATGCTAGCATTTGCTAGCCTACCATATATTTAGCAAATAAACGCCTGACAATTATGCCAATAAAGTTTTGACTTTATGATTGTATTTATGCCCACCTGTGATGATAAATGAGCGTGTTGTGTTATCATTTACAAATGAAACTACGTGAATGATTAATTCCTCAAGGAAACACTATAGTATTCATAATTATGGTCTATTAATTAGCCGAAATAAAATGAAATATATGTTAAATTTAAACTGCATTCCAGCAAAAATTCCAGTCAGCATAATCAAAGCTTTATTGGCATGTCTAGCATTTACAGTAGGCTATTATTTACAAAAGTATTCAGAAAGTTAAAGGGTTAGTTCACCCAAAAATTAAAATTTGCCCATAAATTACTCACCCTCAAGTCATCCTAGGTGTATATGACTTTCTTCTTTCAGACGAATCCAGTCAGAGTTATATTAAAAATGGTCTTTGATCTTTCAAGCTGTTTAATGCCACTCAGCGGGTGTTGCATGCATCAGTCCAAAAGCAGTAAAATAAAATGCTCCTAGGGTGAGTAATTTATGGGCTAATTTTCATTTTTGGGTGAGCTAACCCTTTAAGTAAAGTGATCGAAATGAAGGGAAAAAATTAATATAAACGAATATAAAAATATTACCAATAATAATAGGCTAATAATTAATAATTTCTATAATATAATAATTTCTTAATTCAAAATAAAATATTAATGAATCCATCTCTGATAACCCCGGGTTGCTATGGTCACGCAGGTTTGTTTACGCATTAAACTCGTGGCCACGAGAAAAATATGTCGTTCCCTCAACATAGCATCTCGAGGCCACGACATAATATCACGTTACCACGAGTTAATATGACGTTCCCTCAAAATAATATCTCGTGGCCACGACAAAACTAAGTGAACCGACCATGTCACCTCTCGGGCACCGTACTTTAGTATTTGCTCACTGGTGTTCATAATGTTAAAAACCTCACTTTGCCAGTTCTACACTATCTATCTGTCTGTCTGTCTGTCTGTCTATTCTATCGTTCTATCTTTCTATAGTTTTATCTATCGTTCTATCATTCTTCATTCTGTTGCTGTTTATTGTGCTATCTATCTGTCTATCTATCATCTCTGTCTACCTTGAAATATGTGATATATATAGTGCTGAAAAAGTCATAAAAATGAATAACAGTAAAACAATGGAGATTTCAATAATGCATATAATTTTTATAGTTATGCTCAGCTCTTGAGTGTCTGCTCAGTCTTTGTGAGTGTTTACTATATAAGTGTGTGTGTGTTGTAATAGATTTGGTGCAGTAATGGTCTGACACTGTTAGATATAGTTTAGTCTGGCAGCTGACCTCATATCCGCTGATTAATCCCATTAAAAGACTAAAAAGGAACATGCTGTCAGTGTGTGTGTGTGTGTGTGAACACCTTCATGTGCGTTTGAACAAGAGCTTATTCAGCCCGACTGTTAGTCGTATTACAGAACCGTAATTCTATCTGTCTATCTATCATCTCTGTCTACCTTGAAATATGTGATATATATAGTGCTGAAAAAGTCATAAAAATGAATAACAGTAAAACAATGGAGATTTCAATAATGCATATAATTTTTATAGTTATGCTCAGCTCTTGAGTGTCTGCTCAGTCTTTGTGAGTGTTTACTATATAAGTGTGTGTGTGTTGTAATAGATTTGGTGCAGTAATGGTCTGACACTGTTAGATATAGTTTAGTCTGGCAGCTGACCTCATATCCGTTGATTAATCCCATTAAAAGACTAAAAAGGAACATGCTGTCAGTGTGTGTGTGTGTGTGTGTGAACACCTTCATGTGCGTTTGAACAAGAGCTTATTCAGCCCGACTGTTAGTCGTATTACAGAACCGTAATGTGGCTTAATGAAGTGTGCATGGCATGCTTTCCTCAGCTCTCATCTGATGGACTGTTGTTCGTCTCACTGGTCTTAGACATGTCTTGATGACTTGTCTTTGTCCCTACAGGTGCCTGTGTTGTAATGTGAAGCAGCCTTGCGGATGGATGGGTTATATGACCACTGACCACTAGTCTAGTAAGCCAATGTGTGTAAACTGGTCTCTGCATCCCAACTAAGGACACACACCATCTGACTGAAGGTAATTTACTGCTTAACATTGTCTATGGGTGAATTATAAACAACACCAGCGTTATTATCATGACTTAAGTATTTTACACATAACACCGCCCTGCATCATGTTTGCTGAATGAAATCCAATACTTGTTTCCTACTAATTTTAAGGTGCTGATTCCAAAAATAGTGGCTGTTTTGCTCTAGCATGTCAGGCTTTCTTATAAAATATGATGCAATTTGTAGCATTTTTGTTATGGACAACCATTTGCAAGGAAGAAGTGTAGTTGTATTATCCTTTAACTAGCAGAAAAATTGCCACAAAGACATGATTTCTGTCTTAGTCTGATTCAGTTTAGAATTATTTGTTCAATTCCGAGCCAATTTTCACATGCATGAAAGATTCTGAAGACATTATTTTAAGCCTAATCCTAATTTCATGTTTAGAATTATGGCCAGTGACAAGAAAATGCAAACATGACCCAGATGTTTTCTGCTGCATCTGTGGATGTTTTACTACATCAAACAGCAACTGAAAATGACCGATTTAGTGAAAAACTAATTTATTTATAAACTTCTAAGTAAAGTTAGCCTATTTGACATTGAATGGAGTATTTGAATATATTTTCCACTCTTTTGCAGATTGTAAGTTCAATCATACATTTTAAATAATTATTTTGTCATTAAAACTGAAACCTTTGTGAACTAAAACATTTTTATATATATTTAAAATGTGAAAACTCTTCTGTTATTATGTGAAAGTTTTTATTGATGTTTTTAACTCTGTATCATCAAATTAGGCAATATTAGGCCTAAGACATTTTTGTTCATGATGCAGGGCTGTGTGGTAAACAATATCAGCAGTATTATTATGGTGATCAGCTTTAGTATTATACACATAATCCTATGCCATGTAATATTTGGTTTGAAGTCCAGGGACAGTCAAACCTGAAGGCAAATGAAATCAGATCAGCTAATAGTCTTTAAAGGGGTCATATGACCAAAGAGAAAGGAAAACTTGAAATCGCATCATATGACCCCTTTAATTGACTGATGCAATTGATTCTCAAACTGCTCATCAAGAGTTTAATTACAGCTGACTCGCTAATGTTTAATGGTTGCTGTATGTGCTGTTTTGAATATGTTTTATTTATACTGTAGGTGTTCATTTTACTGTGCATTATTTATGCATTGATCTCTTCTGGTGCATTATGCATTTTCTATATCGACGTTTTTGACTAACCAAGATTGTAGTGAATAAGTGGTGACCAGCGGCAAACCCTGTGAAACATCATCTCGCTTTGTTTTTCTGATATGCTTGAGTAACTCTCTCTCTCTCTTTCTGTCTCAGGCTCTCTCTCTCTCTCTCTCTCTCTTTCGTCTGTAAGCTGCAGTCATGTTCTGGAAGTTCGACCTGCACAACTCCTCTCAGATTGAGAAGCTCTTGGAGAAGGAGGACGTGACCCTACAGGAGCTGCTGGATGAAGAAGATGTGCTGCAAGAGTGCAAGGCCCAGAATCAGCGCCTTCTCCTCTTCCTCACTCGGGACAGCAGCATGCTGGAGCTCCTCAACCTCATCACGCACGAGCCCCCTGCTGACCGGGAGGAGAAACTGCGCTACAAGTGAGTGAAGAGACTGTCTGGATTATCAACACTTTCTGAGCAGCTCTAGAATAAAATGATTTCAAACTTTGTTTATGTGGTAAGTGCAATTTTATGCAGGCAGAGTAAGGATAGATGACTGAGGACGATGGCGAATGATTTGCAGATCCTCAGTACCACTGACAAACATATAATCTTGTAAAATGTGTGGCAAGTACTGCCGCTCCATAGTATAAACAGAGTATGCGCAATCGCGAATCTCGAAAGTGAAAGTGAAACTAAAAGTGATCGTGCATTCAAAAGCACGATGCTAGTTTCAATGCCAGGTATAATAGCGGCTCCCTGATGCCGAAATATGTAGTATAATTACCCAATTATATAACTGCGAGGAAAAATGTTGAAATATATATTTTCCTCCCATCTCGTATTTATTCTCTTTAGGGGTTCTGCCTACACATCATTTTCTTTCCGAACACGGTATTGGGATGCGGGGGGAATGCGGGGAGGGGGCTCAACATCATGATGTCTATCAGCCATCGGCGATGGACGATGACATCGTCTATCGGCCCAACCCTAGTCTGAATATTTAAGCAATATTTGGTCCAGTCTTATTTTTGTATTATTTACATGCAAAAAATATATTTAGCCATTTTTATTATGTTTTCGGTTTCTGTTCATTTTAATTCAAGTTTTTGCTTTTTAGTTTTGTTTTTATATTTTTTTTGCTTAATTTTTTTTAATTTCATTTATAGTAAGTTTACTTCTACTTAAACGTCTATTTTAAAATTTTAGTGTAAGTTTTTCAGTTGTATTTGTTTTATTTTATGATGTCTATCAGCCATCGGCGATGGACGATGACATCGTCTATCGGCCCAACCCTAGTCTGAATATTTAAGCAATATTTGGTCCAGTCTTATTTTTGTATTATTTACATGCAAAAAATATATTTAGCCATTTTTATTATGTTTTCGGTTTCTGTTCATTTTAATTCAAGTTTTTGCTTTTTAGTTTTGTTTTTATATTTTTTTTGCTTAATTTTTTTAAATTTCATTTATAGTAAGTTTACTTCTACTTAAACGTCTATTTTAAAATTTTAGTGCAAGTTTTTCAGTTGTATTTGTTTTATTTTATTTCAGCTTTATTTAAGTTACTGGAAACAATTAATAATAGTGTTAGTTAACGATAACAATACTGATTTGGCGTCTGGGAGTCATTAGACAGGCTTATTAAACAGTCATAATTTGACCATTAAACAACGATTTTTGGCCATATTGAGATTATCGGCTTGGCCGATTATTGCACTTGGATGATAAACAGTAGTGTTAACCCTATTTTGTCCATTCGCAAATTTACAGACAACCTTGTCAATGGATAACACACATTTTCAGTACCTAAATATCTTGTGAATTTTGAGTAAATGTGATATAAGATAAATGTAGATGCATTCTTTCATGTGCTGCCATTAAATTTGCATTGTATTTGCGATATATATCAATCATCCACTTGTCATATATTGTTCTTTCTCTCTGTCTCTCATGCAGGTATGCTAATGTAGCATGTGAGTTGTTGACATGCGATATGTCCCTCATCAATGATAAAGTTGGTGGAGACGAGTCTCTGATGAACACACTCTATAGTTTCCTAGAGCAGAAGTCAGCGCTGAATCCTCTACTGGCTTCCTTCTTCAGTAAGGCCTTCGGCAACCTCATCACCCGCAAGACAGAGCAGGTGCACAAACGCAGGTGTCTCTTTTTTTTTCTCATTTGAAAATCTGTTTTTCTGCAAATTTTCATTCAGCCTTTTGCTCTATTACATTATTTATCAGGTAATTGGTTTCCTAAAGAACAAGGAGGATTTCGTAGGGCAGGTGTTGAAACACTTGGACACGTCGGCCATGATGGATCTGGTGCTGCGTGTCATTAGCAGCGTGGAGCCCGTCTGTCTCAGACAGGAAGTGCTTACTGTGAGTGCACACGACCACCTGATTCATTATGTAGTGGCCACTTTGGCTCTGTAAAAAATAAACTCCCTTACACTTATTCTCTTATTCTGATGAAACAACATAAACGACCAAATTTTGATTGCAACATATAATCATCGTCTGTTTGATTACGTCATTAACTGAATGTTATCGTACATTTCTGCCATATGTATATCAATTTGACAGTCACCACTGATAAGCTACTACTAAATATATTGTAGAAACTTAATTTTATTGTATCGTGAAAAGCGCTATACAAATAAGCTTGAATTGAATTGAATTATTCTCTCACCGTTTATTTAATTTGTCTACTAACAATGTCCAATATTCATCACAGAAAAACTCATTCAAATTCAAAGTCATTAACACTTTCAGCACATCTCAGAAGATATAATGAGTTTAACAGTATACTCTGGTGGAAATCAGTGTTGGAAATGCAATTTTAGGCATTACTTGGGCTAATTTAATAGTGTTTTATACATCCTAAATAGACACTATTAAATCATCCTTTATATACTGTTTAAAAAATTAGATTTCTGTAAGATTTTTTTTAATGCTTTTCAAAGAAGCCTTTTATGCTTACCAAGGCTGCATTTATTTGATTGGAAAATACAGTAAAAACTGTAATACTGTGAAAGATTATTACAATTTAAAAGAATTGTTTTCTATTATAATGTAATTTATTCCTGTTATGCAAAGCTGAATTTTCAGCATCATTACTCCAGTCTTCAGTGTCACATGATCCTTCAGAAATCATTCTATAATATGCTGATTTACTGATCAGCAAGAAACATTTCTTATTATCAATGTTGTGCAAAACAGTTCAAAACAGTTGTGCTGCTTCAGATTTTTGTGGAAACCATGATACGTTTTATTTTTTCATGATTCCTTCATGAATACAAAGTTCAAAAGAACAGCATTTCTTAAAAAAACTTGTAGTATTTTTTCTGACTTCAAACATTTAATGGTAGTATACATAATATTTAAAGACTTGTTTAACTCATCGTAGTTAATTAGTAGAATAACTCGTATTTTAAATGTATTTATGCTGATTTTATATTTAAAGTGTGGGATGGGGGAAACAATCAAATCTGTACGCAGAAGTCATTAATTGAATGCATGGTGAAAAGTTTCCAAGACAATTTTAAGGTAACCTTAATGAAAAAAGAAAGATTTTAAATCTTTGTATTGAGTAAAAATCAACCCCTGGGATGTAAAAGTGCTCAAAACTAAAGAAATGCCTGTGTCTGTTTTTGTCTTGATGTTTCATGTCCTCTGTTGTCAGTGGCTGAATGAAGAGAGGCTGATCCAGAGACTCGTTGAGCTGATACACCCTCACAGCGACAGTGAGGTCAGTCACTGCAGTTTTACATCTTCACAACAAAGTTTAATACCTAGAGTGAAGCATTGATGAATAGTAGTGATGCTTGATCTTGGTACTGAAAAAGTCCTCATGCAACAAAAATGTTTAATTCCATCTTTCAAATATATATCAATAAATATGAATGAAGACCTATATTCATAAATGTGTTTGTGTGTTCACAGACGCAGTCGAACGCATCTCAGACGCTGTGTGACATCATCCGTCTGAGCAGAGATCAGGCCAGTCTGCTGCAGGAGACGTCAGAGACCGACCCTCTGCTCACAACGCTAGAGCTGTGAGTGTGTGTGTGTGTGTCGTCTCTTTCACTGCAAACTGTGCTTGGTCACGTTTCATGTCAGCTAGACGGTGTCTTGAAACTTTAGCTAGGAATAGTTCAGAAACCTTTCACCCAAAAATGAAAATTATCTGAAACCGTGCTCGTCTTCAGGCCTTCCGAGATGTAGATGAGTTTGTTTCTTCATTGGAACAGATTTGGAGAAATGTAGCATTACCTCACTTGCTCACCAATGAATCCTCTGCAGTGAATGGGTGCCGTCAGAATGAGAGTCCAAACAGCTGATAAAAACATCACAGTAATCCACACGACTAGTCTTGTGAATCCTCAAAATTTACCAACATATTTTATGTTTTGGACTGTTTTCGCTTGTTTTGTGCATATTTTTCTCCTGATTCAGATGAGACAACGTTTTTACTGAAGAAAACCATATTATGGATAGAGGACTTGCATTTTTCCTGAAAGTGATGGTTTGAAGTTAAAAACATCTAAATGATGGATTTGTTTATTACAAACACACAGCTTTTCACTTTCCAAAATGTTAATTGATGGACTGGAGTGGTGTGGATTACTTCTGTATTATTGTGATGGTTTTTAGCAGCTGTTTGGACTCTCATTCTGACGGCACCCATTCACTGCAGAGGATCCGCCGGTAAGCAAGTGATGGAAATCTAAATCTCGCTGCTATGCGTGTGTGTTTCAGACAGCAGAATGTCGAGGCACTATTGAAGAACATGTTTGAAGGGGAAAAGAGTGAAGTGTGCATTGTCAATGGAACTCAAGTTTTACTCACACTGTTGGAAACTCGTAGACCAGGGTGAGTAACACAAACACAAGACATATTTCATCTCGCATTCACTGTTACTAATGCGTGTGTGTTTGTGCGTAACAGTGTTGAGCAGGTGATTGACCTGTGCTCTCAGGGATTGGAAAAGTCTTACACTGTAAACAACAGCATTTTAATGGGCATCCAACCACATCTAAAGCACTTCCACCACCTTCTGTTAAACCCACCCAAGGTTGGTCTGTTCCTGCAGTTTTATCACAAGTCTTAAAAACAAAACGAAATCACTGAAAGATGTCATATTGAAGATGTTTCGACTCTCTGTGCTCAGAAATGTGTGATGTTGACCACGATGGGCGTTCTGGAGGAGCCGTTTGGCAACGCGCGACTGCATGCATCCAGACTGATGGCTGCTCTTCTGTACACCAGAGCTCCCAGAATCCACCTCGAGCTCTGCCAACTGAACATGATCAACCTGCTGCTGGTATTAGTCATTCTTAGTCTAGTCAACAAATAAATAAAATGTTTTCTTTCTTAGGTCCTATCATTTTTTTTTTATTTAAAATGTTATATTTGAATCTTTCTGGGTATTAAGACTCTTCAGACAGTATTTCCATGATAATGTTATTAGTTTCATTTTTGTGTTGTAAGAAATTATTTTATTTATTTATTTATTTATATATTTAAATCACACTACTGTTCAAAAGTTAGATTTTTTTATTTTTAAAGAAATAATACTTTTATTCAGCACGGACGCTTTAAATTAATCAAAAGTGACAGTAAAGATATTTGTTACAAAAAGTTACAAATGATTTATATTTCAAATAAATGTTGTTCTTTTGATCTTTCTATTTATCAGACAAGACAAAAAAAGTATCATGCTTTTTTCAAAAATTAAGCAGCACAACTGTTTTCAACATTGATAATAATGCGTCTTGAGCAGCAAATCAGCATATTAGAATGATTTCTGAAGGATCATGTGACTGAAGACTGGAGTAATGATGCTGAAAATTCAGCTTTGATCACAGGAATAAATGACGTTTTAGAATGTTACAGAAAATTTTCAACATTTTTTATTAAAATAAAAAAACAAAAAACTATTTTTGGTCAAACAAACACAGCCATGGTGAGCATAAGAGACTTCTTTCTTAAATGCTCTTTCTTTCTCAATTTCTCTATAGGATTTGTTTTTCAAATTCTCCTGGAATAACTTCCTACACATCCAAGTAGAGCATTGTGTCTCTGCCATCCTTAACCAGACGACACCTATCGGGAAAACACATGACAGTCCAGATCAGATTCAGCTGGAAACACAAGACACACAAAACTCAGACAAATCTGACATGTTCACATGCTGTGACATGATGAAGCATGTAAGTATGACCCTCACTTATTAATAGTGTATTTTTACATTTACTGTAAATTGTACATTTACAGTACATTTTTTGCTTGGAGTTTCACTTCTACACAAGTTATTCCATTTGTTCTGCCTACGGCATTAATTGTCAGAAATGAAAAGGCATCTTGTGAAATATGTGTACGTCATTGTGATATGATTGTGTGTGTGCAGCTGCTGAAGGACTGCAGGCTGGTTCAGAGGATTTTGGATGCTTGGGAGGAAAATGACAAAACACAGTAAGGACAAATATAAATATACGAGAGCTGTGTCAATACGTAAATATGCTGGTTGAGTATTTGTATATTATATTACATGTATAGTAATAAAAGCATCTGTCCGTGTGTGTGTGTGTTATAGGGAAGCTGGAGGCATGAGAAAAGGCTATATGGGTCATATGACCAGGATTGCAAACACAGTGGTGCAGAATGCAGAGAGAGAACAGGAACAGACCCAAATCGCACGGCTAATAAAAGGTAGCTGACTCACACACTGCAAATGTTTTTGGGTGGATTTGTGTGTGATTTACATATTATATTCTTATACACATTCTTTATCTTCAAATATTTGGTATGTCTGTGTATGACAGAGCTACCAGAGGACTATAAAGCACGCTGGGAGCAGTTTGTGAATGAAACGCTAACAGAAACTAACAAGAAGAACACAGCAGACCTGGTGAGATTTCACACAAAGACAATCGTAGGGAGTATTTTTACGTCAAAAATTACAATCTGCAAATCACCTTTAATAAGCATCTTGCTCTTAACACAGGTGTTCTCAGATTATCAGATCCAGCAAATGACGGCGAACTTTGTTGATCAGTTTGGACTGAATGACGATGAATTCGGAGACCATGACGGCAGCATCAGGTGATTCCCTGTACAAAGGTTTAGATTTAGAGATTGAATTATTAAATTAATCAGTAGTTAAATAATTGTTAATTATTAAAATATGTAAAAAATATCAAATTCATTTAGATGTACAATATAATTGTATAAAAATCCTTTTTCTTAAAGTGCCCGTTATGGGTAATGAAAGGTTCATATTTTGGTTTTTTTGGAGTCCCCAACAACAGGTTGACATGCATGCAAGGTCAAAAAACACTTTCGTTATCTTATAATATGCATTTATTTTTACCTTACAACCCTCTACGCACACCTTGGCTGTATGCAAGACTCTCGTTCTCTCTCTTTGCATGTGTGAGAAACACAGCAGGTAAAGCGACGGCGAGTCGTGCGCCTTCACACTAGTTTATGGTACATCAAATACAGGTGCTACATACTGCGCATCCATTGAGTACATGACATGATCCATTGAGCGCATCCAAATAGTACAGATCGCTTGACGGAGAGCGAAACTCTCAAGCGCTCAGTCAGCGTGTTTATCGAGTGAAAATATGTGTTGAACGCCTCTCACACACATACTGGCGTGTAAAATCTAAGAATTTATTAGCCAATGGCTAATGTTAGACATTATTTAGTCGCCCAGAGTAAGATTTAGTCGCATATGCGAGTGATTTACTCGCAATGTAGAGGGTTGCCTTACTTGCTCAACGACTCCCAAACGATTCGCTCAATGATGAATTTTTCCAAACCCCTCCTTTGCGTGGTGCTAATCTGCGGTGATTGGTCAATTTCATTTCCATATCATAATAAAAGCAGTGTTTGTGAGCGCAGTGCTGCTTTGTGTACAGCGTTACCGGAGAAACCGCTATTTTACTGCTCCAAAAGCGGCACCTAGTGGCAAAAAATGAATTTGCATTTTCATTCAGACGAATGCGAAAAGACCAACAAGTGGGCGGCAATATGCTAATGTTTCATGTTGACATAATGTTTCATTTTAAAAACAACTCGTTTCAATGATTCAGAGTCGAGACTTTCTTTTGAGAGACAATAACTTTATACACGGTGCACTTTCAGATTTAAAACTTTGCAGGATGTTTTCATTCACTTAGAGCTGTGTTACACACTGCATGAAAGGTAATTTTCAAAAATCCATAATGGGGTGCTTTAAATTATTGTTTACCTACAGTAAATCTACCATAATTAGAAAAACAAAAGGTTAACATTTGGTGCTTCATACAAACATGCAGTTACACAATGTCCTGCAATTTAATTTAATTGAATAATTATGTTTATTGATACAGGTTTAAATTTGTTTAAGTTCTGTGTCTGTTTTTCGTGCAGCGCCACGTTCGATCGAATCACAGAGATCAAATTTAACCTGGTGGATGAGGGGGTGAGTATTACCTAATGCCAATTCTTTGTTATTTGTTCTGTATTCTTATTAAGTTTAAGTTTATTAAGTCCCCCGCCCCATTTTGGGTTATAATATCATCCTTTCCATGTTTTTGTGTTTGCACTCTTTTAGCTTCCTTTCTCACTCTTGCTAACCCTTCCTGTTTTTTCTCATCTCTCAGGCGAGCTCTGCCATCTTTGAGACTCGCACAAAAGAGCGAATCCGGCCATTTGATGATGCTGAGGAGGAGGAAGACATTTGGGAGGATAAAGAAATCAACTATGCAACACAAGTGAAAGCCAGAAGCAGGTTCATAAAGCACACACACACACACACACACACACACACACATATTGACACACAAAACAGCCATTGCTCGTCTTCGTTAGGTTTGGACTGGTGACAAACGCTCAGAAGAGCGAGGCGGATGGTGGCTCTCGCAGACATCTGGAGTCACCTGACATGGAGTGGTTTCCAGAGACCAAACAAACTCAAGAAAATACCAAGAACCAGGAAATGGACAAGCAGTCCAGCGATCCGCAAAGTACGTTCACAGCTCACACACTCTAGATCTAGACAGCTGATCCAATATAATAACTGACTAGAAAGATGATTCTCACCCATCAGGTCCTGGATGGATAGCGAGTTTTGAAGACGACTTCAGCTGTCGGGATTTCACGAGTATCGTGATGGATACGGGCTCCAGTGTGTGGGGGAGCTCTACCGCCCAGCTCAGTGAGACGGAGGAGAAGGGATGGGCGACTTTCACAGACTTCCAGCCCTTCTGCTGGTGAGGGAGGACTGTGTTTGACTTGATATTGCATATTCATGTCATGTAGACACTGTGCTAAATGTTCTCATGTTCTGCAGTTCAGATGCAGGACCCAGATGCAGTTCACCTGTGGACTCGGAAAATTCAAACAAACCGAGCCAAAATGAAGAAAGTAAGTTGCTTACTTGCTTATACCATATCATTCCTCTTTATACTAATGCACAACAAATAAACATCCTGGCTTAACTATGTAATGTGTTACCAAACTTTTATAAGCATCTTTTCATTTTTGCAAAAAAAAATTTTTTTTTAAATAATAATAAAATTATGCAATATTTTAATTTAATAAATTATTTTCTCTATCTAAATGTTATTAGCTATATGAATATTTATTTCTATGTAAGATGCTTTTAAAAGTTTGGTGTTGTTAATAATATATATAATATATATATATAATATAATAAGATACTTTTGAATTTTGTTCTAAATGTACTTGAAATGGTACATTACTTAATTTATTAAATTGAAATATTACATATTTTTGTTAGTAGTAGTAATGCATTATTTATTATATGTAATAATTCATTATATGTGTATTTCATTTGAATTTTATCACTATAATTATTAATATTTAAATATTGTTGTTATATAAATAATAAATAAATTAATACATTTTCTCCCTCTAAATGCTGTTATCCATAAGAGTATTAATTTTCTATGCAAGATGCTTATAAAGGTTTGGTGTTATTAATTATTATTATTATTATTAGTATAATTAGTAATAATAATAATAATTATTGTTGTTGTTATTAGTATTTACCTTGTATATATTTTATAATAGTAGTAATATTTTTATTAGGTATTTACGGTACTTTTGATTGTTATTTGTTCTAAATGCTCTTGAAATGGTATCTTAACATCAGCTCATGTGTCTTGTGTAAGTTAAAAGCTCGTCAGCGTGTGTGTGGAATGTGTGTGGGGCGAGGAAGGCTCCGCTGGTGGCGTCTGACAGCAGTTCCAGTGAGTCAGACAGTGAGGAAGAGGAGGACCGAACCAACATCACAGAGAGTGTCGCCACAGCCAATGCCAAGGACAACGTTAAACTCAGTGTAGATGCAAAAAATGAGAAGGCAGTCTTCATCAGGTAAAACACGCTAATACACATTATTGCATTACATCTAACACCGTGTCTACACCGGACGCAAGCGGCGCGGCGTGACAAAATACGATAGAACTCATTATAATCAGTGATGCTGTCTACACTGGATGCGGCGCGGCGCGAAACGACAAATCCCCGACAGAAAACTGCTGCCGCGTTCTATTTACGACGTATTGACACAAATTTCAATGATTTTCAACGGTTGCTTTGTCGCGTCCGGTGTAGACAGACTTTAGCTGTTGCGGCGCGACACGACAACTGTCAAATCCGGTGTAGACCCGGTGTAAGCATTATTAAATTGTTTGCAGACAGATGTTAAAAATTTGCATATTGACTCAAAACATCTCAGAAAGCTTTATATACACAGTGATGTTCCTTCCACTCTTTCAGTGACACGAATGCCAGAGCAACAGGTGGCATGGCAACAGATGTCATAGCAACAGGAAGCATCCCTGGTACTCAGTCACCCAAGGAGCAGAAGTGAGTGTTTTTCCACTGGAAACTACTGGACATGTAGTTAAAGTGTCTAAATATAGCTGTCTCATTCTGCAAGGGTGACTCCAGTAGTAACGGCCCGTAACAGCGTTTCACCCGCCGCTCGTCTCCATCCCCATGACAGTTGTTACTCCACCCATCAAATGTTAAAGGCCGTGGCTTCCTGTTTTCAAACACGTTTCCTTTCCCTCTGGCATCTGCCGTTTTCATCGGTCTGCCGTATAGTTACATGGGTGCTTTTGGTTTGAGCATAAGCGGTACTCTAGTTGATCTCTGTCTTCCCTTAATGAAGACATCTTCACTGTTGGGAACACTGACCTTTGAACCCTGTGAGAGCGGCCCCACTACAGTCTGTGTGTGTGTTTTTTGAGTGTTGTGGAACTAGAATATAATGCACATCCACAGGTGAATTCTCATGTATGCGTAAATATGCTTGGTACATCTACAGGTGTGATTTATGGTGTTATTTTTATGTTTCTAAACATATTTTCCACTTAGAACAGACAAGAGATCAAGTCTGTGTGTATGATTGTGTGTGTGTGTGTGTGTGTGTGTGTGTTCTGTCTTGATCGATATCTCTGTTTGCTGTAGCCCTTGGGCCCAGTACTGATTTGATTTCAGTACTGATTTGTTTGCACTTATGTTTCCACAGCATTTATGTTTCCAGCTTCACCCGTCATCCACAAAACACACATATATGAGCAAAAATAACTGGGAGCAGGTCTCAATATTTCTGTTTTGTTTTAGGCTTTTGTTACATGAAAGTATTTTCCTCAGAATTGTGAGAAAAAGTGTTGAGATAAAAATTGCAAGATATAAACTCAGAATTGCAAGATGTAAAATTATAATTGCGAGATGTAAACTCGCAGTTCTGAGGGGGGGAAAAAATCTGAATTGTGAGGAAAAGTCAAAAAAAAAAATTTAATTCTGTGGAAGAAAGCTTCCATATAAAAGGGATAGTTCACCTAAAAGTAAAAATTTACTCATCATCATGTTGTTCCAAACATGAATGACTTTCTTCTAAAGAACACAAAAGAAGATATTTAATAGAATGTTCATGCTGCTCTTTTTCACAGAATGTAAGCGGCTGGTAATTTATACGGTCAAGTTTCAAAAAAGACAAAATAGAACCATAAAATTAGTCATTATGACTAAAAAATGGACTGAAATATTGTGGAACTGTTTGTGAAAAAGTTCCCTCAATCATAGCATTTAAATCTCATTTGCATTTATTTAGACTTGCTGCATCCTGATTGGTCAAAACACCAGAAAAAAATTACCTTATTTGCTTTAAACCTTGTGCATTGTGTTTTATAGCTGATTTGTTCATCTTCAGCAAATGATGATTTAAATTTTGTTGTTTCCTCACACAACGTTATCGAAAGACTTCGAGTCGTATAGACCAACGTCTCCTTTTATGTTCCATGAAGGAAAAAGGCATGTTGAGGGTGAGTAAATGATGAACTATCCCTTGTAACATGTTTATGTAAGTCCGTTTGATTCTTCATGTGTCTGTGGTTGGTATCAGAATGAACTCAGGTGAACGTTGTGTGTCTGAGCGAGTCCAAGAACCGAGGGTGCGTGTGCCTTGAAATATCAGACAATGACACATCAGTGTTTAACACGTGCACATGTATCTTTAATCACATCTTCCTATATCACTGTCAGGTCTTAGTAATAATTGTCGATGTGTATTCTTTACGATATGTACACTTAATATTATATTTTGTATGACTAATTACTAGCGAAACACTAGAACACTGCAGTGTCCATGTGAATCTAGAGAGATAGCAATAATAGTATGAATAATTTCTTGGGATTGTTTTCTTTTTTTATTAGTAATGTAGCTTTGAAATGTGCACACAAACTGTTTGGGAGAGCGAGTGTGTGTGAATGTTGAAAAGGCTCGGTGTGTTTTCAGTTTGTTTTTGCACTTTTAAAAACTTGATTTTGATACCAAATGCAATGGGATGTCAGTGGCGGTACGATAACGAGAGCCCTTGATCGGTGTTTGGTCCATGTGCATTTTTGAGTTTACAAGTCATTTGTGGTGTAGTTATAATTGCAGACGTTTGCACGTGCGAGTGTGTTTGTATTATGAGACTAAAGAGCGAGACCGGAGAGAAATGTCGACTGATCGGTACCAGGCGCTGTGCTTGAATGTAATTCATATTTATATGTTTATTTTTATTTTCTTATTAATCTTTTTTTTTTTTTTGCCAAATATTTTCTTTAATATTCCGTCTTTCTCCCGTTATGGATAACAGGGTTCTATTCTTTCCTCAAGGAAACTGAATTCTTTCTAATTTCTCATCGTTACTTCATATTTGTGGTTAAATTTAATTCAGCGCTTCAATACTGCCACTTAGTTGTGGCCTTTACTAGAAATAAAAGGTAAGACACTAATCCCCCTTTATCTCGTCTTCCGCGTACATTCAGGTCTGTATTAACCACTTTTTCTGTGTAATCTAGTCCAGGCATTTCCCCCCGATGTCTAGATGTCTAGTTGACCTGTCGGATACCGTAAACGGGTTTAGCGAGTTTTGCTGCGGTTAATGATTTGTCATTTGCTCCGATGCATTAGCAGAACATGAACGAGAAGGGAACTGAGTTTTTATCAAAACTGTGATGTAAGAATTGTGCTAATATAATGCCACAATTTGTGATTCTAATTCTCACATTCTTTCAGTTAGTTTCATATCCCCTTCTTCCACCACACCACCATAAAGATTTTATAGCTGAATAAATAGATGCATCACAACTTGCATTGTGAAATCCAGGTTTCTGTTGTTGGGTTATTTTCTTTTCAGCTCTTGTATGTCTTCATGTACCCAAAAACACAAACGCATACTGTACGTTATGAACTGGTACAATATTGTGTTATGTTCTGCCTTGAGCATCTGTCCATGGTGTGAAAGTGGAACACAGGTCTGTTGTCATTTAATCAAATGCCTTTTTAATGTATACTGATGCTGGTGGTTTCTTTTTATTTCCTTTTTTTGGTAAAATGCAATACTGTACCTGTTATCTGTTGTCAGAGTTAGGCTTTAAAATCAGATATCAAACAAATAAATATTTCAAATGGGTTTGCGTGTCAAATGTGTTAAGCCAAAACACCTTTTTTCTTTCCAAATGAATAAACTAAAGCTATGCACAATAATTAACTAGTTAGTACTAAAACATTGGTTTAAGGTCATTTTACAATGTATAGTTCATCTGGCTAGAATGGGGGTTGCAGATGATGAATGCAGTCTACATTAAGCAATGAAAATTTAACAAAAAAAAAAAAGTGTCAAAATTACAATATAATTGGGTGAACAAAGGTAAGGTAACACGTTACAAAAAGTTCAGATTAAATTGTTAGTTACTGCATTAACATTAACGATGAGCAATGCATTTGTTACAGTGTTTAACATTTGTTAATGGTCAATGGTCATTAACGGTTTATTGTTAACGTTAACACACTTCCATTAAATAATGTTAGCAGGTACAACTTGATTAATGTATTAGTAAATGGCCAACTTCATTAACTACTTTTAACTAATACTTCATTAAATATTTTTCATTGTTAGTTCATTGACTAATGCAGTTAATCTAGTTGTGACTTTATTGTAAATTGTTAACCAAAGGTACAGCCTATGTATAAACTGTGGGGGGAAAATGAATATAAATGTGCTAAAATAAAAACTTCATGTGCTTCACGTTCAATACAAGTGAAAATTTTAATTGTAATGTTCCTGTACTTTGGCAAATCAAGGCAAGTTTATTTATTATACAAATTTCTTACACATGAATCATTCAAAGATCGAGACAAAAAAACTTTTTAAAATCATTTAAAGATAATAATAAAATAAATGTTATAGAAAATTATGAATGTGATCTCAGATCTCAACCATTATATAGCCTTAAGTTTATTAATGACAAAATATATTAACATGTTAAATAAACCACGTCCATTATGCATTGCAAAACAATAACATAAGTATTATTCTGTAAATGTGTAAATTGTTGCAAAATGTTTAGCCATTCAGTGCCTGATTAACTGCAAAATTAATATAAGTCGGTAACACTATAATATGGTCTCGTTTGTAAATGCATTAGCTAACATTAACAATGAGTATATGAGAATATATTTTGTAGTTCATGGTTCAGGTTCAGAGTGGATTCACTAACACAACTTTTGATTTAAAAAAAAAAAACCTTAAGCAAGTAAATTTTGACACTAACCTATATTAATAAATGATGTGAAAGTATTGTTTATTGTTAGTACATGTTAACTAATTTTAATCAAATGAGAACTTATAAAGTGTTAACTTTATACAATTAATAGATTTTTAAATGTATTTTAAAATGTCTAAATGCAAGTTTGGGTACACCATACCTGATGATTTGCCTTATGTCATCATGAACATGAAACCAAAGGAATGAACAAAACTTCACGGAAAGTTCCATGACTGGGAATGACACCAATCCTGTGTGAAGTGCACTGAAAGTGAAAGTTCCCCTGGAGGCACAAAAGGGCGGTGCCCTCAGGTGAAAGGAGGCAGGGCAGCTTGGGGAAGTGGGTGTGGCTTTGAGTTTGTGTAAGAGAGTAAATATTTTTCACTACTGGTGGAACCTGTCCGTCTGCTTCACCGGAGACAAGGAGACTCAGCCTGAAGTGTAGGACGCACAAAGAACAGCGGAGAGAACACAAACACATTTACCAGCAAGAAACCAGAAAGAATGCTGGACGGAGCAACAGTCTGGACGTAGACCAGGATTGGACATCATGTAGATGAAAACGGCATGCAGTGTGTTTGTTTACGTGACGGGTTCATCGGTGTGTTTAATGTCTGAATGAGGCGTGTGTGTTTCTGAGGGCCTTTAATGGGTAGAAGCATCCTGGATATGGGGGGATGTCAGAGTTACAGCAGCTCTGATGAAGAGGATGTCAGCGCTCTGAAGGCAAACTACACCAATGTCAGCCTGTTCAAAGTGTGAGTATATACTGCACCTACGCACACTAGATAGGCAGTAAAATAAGGAATGCATACATCAGACAAATGTCTGCTGAAGAGATAAGCGCCATGCATATCTTCAGAGAGAGAGAGAATGTGTGTAAGCATATAAGTAGTTTCAGTTGGGCTTTGTGTTGGAAAAATCCTGAAAGTCAAAGGAAACTTCCACAAGTCCATGTGTGTTTGTGTGTGAAAACATGGACTCTCTGCACAAGGGTTTATGGGTAAACACACCTCCCGCGGCCTGTGTATTTACATTCCGCACACCCGTGCATGAGTGCAACTGGTCATTTTGAAGAAAAAATGCATTGCTTGATTAGAAAATGTTGTCTAAAACCAACACTTTATCCTTCATTTAACATGAAATAGGCATATGTATTTTCATATGTAATAATACAGTTACATGGTACTCGCATACCATGATATTACATACACAAAAAAAGCACGGTATGTGCATTATAAATACCATTGTACTTGTATGTACTTTTGTAGGTCAGTCACTTCTAAATTAGAAATACATGGCTCTTTTACTTGTTAATATTTTAAGCTGCTGTATCTAACGTGACCTTTATCTAATAGAATCTAACCTCACATCAAGGAAATGCTAACTATAATACTAACTAACCATTCAAATTGTTTGTTTTTTTGAGTTTCCTATTAAACAAACATGAAGTTACACAAGTTATTTATAATTTATGACTACAGCCATAATATGTATATATATATATATATATTATACATTAAAAGTGACCATATTTACTTAATACTGGCATCTATATTTCTTTTTAAAAAATACTAAAAAAACATTACATCTCCTCAAGTGTCCATTAAAGGCATGGTAAACAAAGTATTTCAGCACAGTGATGAGATGTGCTGCAGGTGATGCCTGAAGGATCTTGCTGAAAAATACCTCTCATCAGAGTGGCTGATTTAGATGAAATCATGCGATAATGCAACAGGGTGTGATGAGAATCTCATCAGTTTTAAAAAGGTGATTCTTACATCAGTAGGTAATGAGCAAAAAGCTGAACCACTGTGTGCAATAGACAAAAATGCAATAACATTTGAACATTGCATAAGTATCCAGGGGCCTCATTTATAAAACGTGCGTATGCACAGATTTGATCGTAGAGTGTGCGTACGCAAAAATCCACGGCAACGTTCATATTTATAAAAACGGTCTTTGACGTGGAAAAGAGCTTAGCGCCACGTCAGGGTCTGAGCAGACGTACGCACTTTTGTTTGCCTGAGTTTTGGAAATATAAGCCATTCTTGCCGCTTGTAAAAGATTTGGACATTGTCAGGTGCTCTTTTATAAGTCAAGGACATTAATTAGACATTGTTTACAGGGCGGAGATCTGAAACGGTTCAGCTGCGCACAATTTCAAGATCATTGCAATTTATAGATTTCACATCTAAAAGAGAGGCGTACGCACGTTTTCTGTGCGTACTTTGAAAAATGATCGTAAAATCAAATGTATGATTCTATCTACGCAGTATTTTATAAATGAGGCCCCAGGTGTTTTTGGACAACCATATGGCAGATATTCCACCTCACAGCCTGTTTTAATCAGTCAGGTCAAGGCCACCGTCTCAAACCTCCCACCACACACAAACACACTCCATCAGTTATTTTAAGGCTAAATTCAGAGGTCTGTTTTCTCTGCATTCACACACTCAGTGCGCTCCGACCAGGCCAGCGTGTGTGTGGTTTTTCTCATTTGCATGAATGAAAATTAGCGCTGTCTACAGTAGAAAGCAGCACTCTTTCCAATAAGAATGTGCTGATTGCTCACTAATGCCGTCGGAAAACACAACCTCCTTCAGCACATACAGTAATCAACCAGCCCCATGTGCACACATGACAAACTAAACCAAACTAAATCCCTGTGTGTCCTTGTGTAACTGTTTGCTATTTGCTCAACAGCATAACTATTTGAACACAAATTAACTAGCAGAAAAGCTCACTGCAAAAGAATTTCACATTTCCCATCGCAAAGCCAGTCAGGCACATACTGCAGCTAAATATCAGCACATTTCAAATGAGATTTATTTATGCATTTCCCCTCTTCTCCAGCTTGCTGCTTAATCTAGTTGTCAAATAAACCTGGCATTGTATATTACAAATATTGTTGGCTCCTTAATGAATTGCTTTTTTTCCCTTTTTTGTAAGTCACTTTGGATAAAAGCATCTACTAAATTCATAAATGTTTAAAATGACTCTATTTGACCCTCCATTCCTGGTCATATTGTGCACAAGTGATTAGTGTAAATGTATGTATATAAAAAGAGCTTTTATCAAAATGTAATAAATTTCTCTGCTGTGGATTCTCAGAGTATTCTGTTGACTGTGTGTGTTGACAGAAAGAGTAACAGTCTACATATAGTCCCGTCTGCTGCAGTCAAACCTTACCTGAAAGATCATTTCCTGTCCAGACGCATCACTGATCTCGACCTCCTGACCCTCTCTGCCCTGCCGCACGGCCTCGACCAGCAGGAGTGGATAGCAACAAACAGTGAGTATTCAAACACACAAACAAAATAGAAAAAATTAATGCCAGAAACAACCATATTAAAATTAATTAAAACTAATATTTTGGAAAAAAAATGTGTGTGTGTGTGTGTGTGTATATATATATATATATATATAGTAAATTAAATACACACACACACACACACGAGTCAGAGTGCACATAATGCCAGTTAAACACCCAGTGATTAAAAAATGACATTTAAAAGTGTCATCTGAGTGAGCAATTCAGGGATGAAACAATACACTAGAGACGGAAACATGTCAAATATTTTCAACATATGTATAATTTTCAGAAACACGTAAAGGAATGATGGGAATGTGTTGGGCTTGGCTCACATATCTAGACATTTAAATAAAGGCTGGTCTGTAGCTTCACTTATTCTGACCTGAAAGCACCCACTTAAAATAAAAAACAAAATACACAACAAAAATAGTATGTACTACAAAGAAAAAACAGTTTGAGACAAAAGCCATTTTTGTTTGCACTATGCATCAGATAGTTTTGGCAGAGGTCTGTGGGTTTGTTAGGCTCTGTTTGTGTAATGTGTGTTAACTCATCTTACCATCTCTTCCAGCGGTGTCGTTTTTCCAGCACATAACCCTCTTCTTCAGCACTCTGTCTGATAGTTGCTCCATGACCACGTGTCCGGCAGCCAAGAGCTCAGGAAACATGTGAGCAGAACAAACACACTTCATTACAGCTAGATAAAAGAGACTAAATTCACAGCTTGAATACAGGCAAAAAAAAAATGTGGCATATGTACACCTTACCAAATATTGCCAGCAGTTTATTATGGTTAACAATACAGTATCACAACATTTTACAGTAGTAGCTCTGTAGTCAATATGGTGTTTAGATGAAAACTACACTGTAAGACAAAGACAGGATTAAATAAACTACAATAAAAAAAATGTATGAAACACTGAAGGTAATATATATATATATATATTTATATATATATATAGATAGATAGATAGTAGTTAGTAGTATTTGTGGTTGTTATTGCTGGTTTATTTTAATATGATTTGCATGGATACAGATATGAATGCAGATATCAACACCCAATGATGACAATCAGCATGTGATTTTAAATAAAATTATTTAAAAAAAAATCCCAAAACCATCATTACATAGCAAGTAGCTTTGTTGTCACATAACAAACAACAGCAGTAACAGCAAAAACACCAAGATGCAACTGTATAATTAATTCATGCTGCAGCACTATTACGGTAAATATACAAGAGATTATTCTGATAACACAGATCATTATAGTGATTCTACATGTTAATCACAGAATATAGTAATTTAATAATCATCGGCTGCAGAAATAGTATCTAAATAATCTAAGTAATCTAAAATATTGCATGGTTACAATTGCAATTTTGTGTCATTTGTTTGCCTTTTCAGTTTGTATGAATGGACAGACGATCAGGGGAAGAAACTGAAGTGTTCAGCTCCGATCTACATCGACTACGCCTTGTCCTACATTCAGGAGATTCTCACAGATGAGCGTGTGTTTCCCACCAAGGCCGGTATGAGGTTCTCACAATCAGAATTTGCCTTAGTCTAACGAGCTGAAAATGATCAGAAGTGACTGTGTATGTGTGTGTTTAGGTTCAGCGTTCCCTTCTGGATTCATGTTCCTGATACAGAAGATCTTTGTGATGCTCTTCCGCACGCTGGCTCACCTGTTCAGCGTTCACTACCAGGACGCCATCGCCGTGGAGTTACACCCGCAGCTCAACACGCTCTTCACACACTTCATCACCTTCAGCCACACGTTCAGACTGCTGGAGCCTTCAGAGACGGCGCCGATCGACGAGCTCATCGCCGTGCTCACACACTGACACACAAACACACAGAAACACAAGGAATATACATGTGAGGTCTTCACAAAAAGGCACAGCATGAGCCCGTGAATCATAAAATTCACAAATGAGACACTCTGTAGCTTTGGCATCTAATGGACACGTACAAGTGAAGACCACGAGACTGTAAGTCCACATCAAGTGCACTATTTAGAACAGTTCCTTTTTGATGTTACATGAAGAATCCCTTTGATGTTTTGACCCAGTAGAATTAGAATGTGTCAACCAACTTCAGACTGAGCTCTGATTGGACAGCGCAGACGGCCCCGCCTATAAGCGGTTTTTCAGTGCCAACCGTGAACGTGGGCAATTTTCTTTTGGTCAGTGGCCACACGGCCTTTCAACAAGATGCAATTCTTAGGAATCTGGGAGCACTGGGAGCTTTCAACTGTACTTTGCAATTTATGGCAGCATTCCCTCTTGGTGTGTTTGTCTGCCACACTGAATGACTTCTGAATGAAGCCTCACTGAATGAAAAAACATCAATCAAAAGTTTGTGGTCACTATTTTTTCCCCCTGAAAGAAATTACTACTTTTACTCATCAAGGATGCATTAAATTGATCAAAAGTGAGTCGTTATAGTAAATACATTTATAATGTTACAAAAGATTTGTTTCAAATAAATGTTGTACTTATTCTATTCATCAAAGGATCATGAAAAAAATTTATCACAGTTTCCACAAACATATTAAGTAGCACTGTTTTCAACATTGATAAAATAATATGGTTGCTGAAACATCAGCTTTGCCTCAGGAATGACATTTTAAAATATTTTGAAATACAAAACATATTAAATTGTAATAATATTTCAAAATATTAGTTTTCATTTATTTTCGATCAAATAAATGCAGCTGTGGTGGGCACAAGAGACTTCTTTCACAAGCATTAGAAATCTTACCGACCTCAAACTTTTGAACTGTGTATTTTTGAATGAATAACAAACACTACATCATGTCCTAATCAGATGCGACGCGATAATACGACAAAAGAAAAGATTTTCCCTTGTTTTCCCGAGTTTTTATCCAAACCAGTCGCGACCGTGACAACGGCGCAGGTCCGACGCAGAAGTATTAAACACAGCTGGAGAATTGCAGAAAATAGTTGAGTCTCAGGGTCAGAAAAGAAGTATTAAAAAAAAAAAAAAAAAATCAACGTTTATCGATCACGTGACTCCAATTTCTGTAGCTCCGCCCATTGTGAAATCTCATTGGTCTAAAATCCCTCTGCACATACCTGAATATTAATCAAAATGTCCTGATTGGCCGCGTGGCATCATCGTTTTTTTATTATTGAGAACAGACAGAAGAGCGACGAAGTCGCATCCCGTCGTGTCTGTTTAGGACGTGCTGTGAGAAAGGGAATTAAAAATGCCTGGGCTGCTGCCTACACCACTACTGAGGTACTATATCATGGGAAATTGTTCCGTATCATTCACAAACGTCATTTCACACACCATTTTTTCTGACTTGGAACATAATCACAATGACTAACGTTTTTATACTGTCTATGGTTAATTCACACAAAACACCTTTAGAAAGATACTGTGATAGAATGTAGCCATAATATGCTGTTGATGGTCTTATATGGGTTTAGTGTTTGTTCGTGTTCCTGTATGTTGAAAGCGAGAGAAATATGAGGATAAAGAGAGAGATCAGATGTTTCTCCTCGATCCTAAGCATTCATAAATGAACAGCCCCGAGGATATTAGAAATATACACATGAATACACACCGCGGAGAGCTAGTCTGACTGGTTCCCAAGAGGAATTAGATCCGTTTATACACACACTCTCGCTCTCACTCTCACTCACACACACACACACACACGTCTGGTCAGCTATCCTTGTGGGGACTCTCCATAGGCGTAATGGTTTTTATACTGTACAGACCGTATTTTCTATTGCCCTACACCAACCCTAGCCCTAAACCTACCCCTCACAGGAAACTTTCTGCATTTTTAGATTTTCAAAAAACTTCATTACGTGTGATTTATTAGCTTGTTAACCCGTGGGGACCTCAATTTAGGTCCCCACCGTGACACGAGTCCCCACGAGTCTGTGTGTATTCAGGTTTAAGTCCCCACCAGAATAGAAAAACAGGTACACACACACACACACACCACATTCAGTCATTGTATTTATTACTTTGTCTTTTTATCTTGTGCAAAGTTAGAAGGAACTGAATTTTGGGATGGCAGACTGTTACATTTGTCAAACACAGATAGCATATTAGTATACTATTATACACTGTATACATAGTATATACTTTATACTGCTTTAAAGGGGTCATATGATGCGATTTCAATTTTTCCTTTCTCTTTGGAATACACAAAATAATGTTCTTTTTAGCAGCATCATATGACCCCTTTAAAAAAAAAAAATACTGTCATTCAGTAGCCTATGCAAAATGTTTCAAACAGTAGCTAGACTGTTGAATGCTAGATATGTTGTCACGTTTTTAATTCCAGTGAGTGAATAATTAATTAATTAATCTGTTATTTTGCATTTTAAGTCTATGTTTGTGTAAAAATTAGTTTACTTTTAGAAGTTCAGTCAGTACAGCACATTGCATTGTAGGTTACAGGACAGTGAAGTGTGCTCTTGTATACTACACATTTAGGCTAAAAGTAGAAAAATAATGTTCTTTTTAGCAGCATCATATGACCCCTTTAAAAAAAAAAAATACTGTCATTCAGTAGCCTATGCAAAATGTTTCAAACAGTAGCTAGACTGTTGAATGCTAGATATGTTGTCACGTTTTTAATTCCAGTGAGTGAATAATTAATTAATTAATCTGTTATTTTGCATTTTAAGTCTATGTTTGTGTAAAAATTAGTTTACTTTTAGAAGTTCAGTCAGTACAGCACATTGCATTGTAGGTTACAGGACAGTGAAGTGTGCTCTTGTATACTACACATTTAGGCTAAAGTAGAATATCATCCATTCATGCATTTAAAGAAAATACACATAATATATATATATATATATATATATATATATATGTATATACACACACATACTATATGCTACAGAAGCAGTAGTATTTCAAACACTCCTGGAGGAGCAACACATACACTTGATGCTGCCCTAAATAGTATTGAAAATTACTAATATATCACATAGAATTTAGGATGAATAGTATGAATTGGGACGCAGGCTCAGTGTCAGAGCATTGAGTGAACATAAATGTGTTGCTCCAGCAGGGGGAAGCAAAGGCAAACTGTCATTGAAAAAGACTTTTACCGTCCACCACAGGACCAACACACACTCCTTAGTGCCTTGAAATCTGCTGAACACTAGTTATGGAGATTTAAAACGCACTCACACGCATATTTAATCAAAAGACTTGACTCCAAAGGGCTGTTAGCACTACATTATGAAACCTTGTGAAGCAGTGTTTGGATAAGAAGTTGAAATAAAGACCTTGACCATTGAAACATCTCATAAGTGCATAGATGTGATTGGTTGATTCATCTTTCAGTGCACCTGCTGATGGGCTGAGATTGGAGGAGTGAACAGGGTGAGAGGGAGGGAGGGTAGTACAGTAACTGTGTGCAATAGACTGCTGTGTCTTGTTCCAGTAAAACACTATTGTCAATTTAGCCTCTCAGTGACTCTGTAAAAGAGGGTTTGACAGCAAACAGAGAGTCTATATTGTGTTGAAGTTTGAAATTGTGTTGGATCAGAGGTACTTTCAGGGTACAGGGTACAAAATAGGACCCTTGAACTCAAAAATAATAATCTACTTCAGGGGGTCAAACGAAATAGGAGTATTCATTTTATATGAGTTTTGCAATTTTGTAACCTGTAACCAAATTTAAGGACTGTGTAAATACATTTTAAAAACTTTATTTGTGTGATTTTATTTTCTAGCAATAAATATATATTAAAAATGATAAAAATGAAAAATAAAATAAAAATACTTACACTAGAATAAGTTAACGGTTCCAAATTCAGTCTAAATTGGAATAAATAAATATAGTTATTATTGATAAACTTCTATTTTCTGCAAAAGAAAAAAAAAGAAAAAGATATTTAACTTTGGTAACAGGGTTGAATGGTTCAATATTTTTTAAAATTTTTTATTTTTTTTCTCGCGATGGCGCCGACGTTGATGGCTGCCTCCGTGGCGTGCTCCGCAGTTGTTTTTATGTTTTTGTTAGTTTGTCCTGTCTTTAGTTATATCCCTGCAATCAGTTTCACCAGAGACTAATTGCTGGACATTCGGAAGTACACACCACCCAATATTTCACAGGTTTTCGATTATTCTGATGTTTTGCTGGACATTGTAGTCGTCGGAGCTGCTGTGCTGATCAAGCGCTTCAGGACGCGCAGACAGGGGAAGCGAG
>NW_015645089.1:1862998-1865926 GCF_001515625.1 Sinocyclocheilus rhinocerous | reverse complement strand
TATTTATCTAACACACATACTCAGTCTATATTTCAATTTGCACATAATATACCTGTACATACAACTGTCTATTGTTCTATACCTGTACATACAATTGTCTATTTGTATATTTTTATTCCTTATTTACTTGTTTTATTTTTTACTTATTTTTAAATTATCTGTGTTTTTTGTTCTGTCACTGTCATTCTGTTACACTGTGGAAGCTTCTGTCACGAAAACAAATTCCTCGTATGTGTAAACATACCTGGCAATAAAGCTCATTCTGATTCTGATTCTGAAAAAAATTCAGAAAATGGATTGAGATTATTTACTTTAATTTTTTTTAAATGCAGCAGAAAGGGTCAAATTGATGTAAATTCTTGTAAAAGGGTGGTGTCAGTTTTTATTACTTTTTATACTAGATTTTAATATAACATATCAAATAGTGTTTTAAAATATGTAAGATTTGTGCATCTATGGTTTAAAAAATGAAATGCTCCATATCTGTAGTGAACTGGAAAAAATTTATCTGATTTAGATGGATCAGAGATTAATATAGCTCTCATCTGAATTTAATCAGGAACAATACACCATTTGAATTCTACAATATTATTTTAATAGGATTATAGTAAAACTGTGCTGAGTTTCATATTATAATAGTGTATAATAATGAAGAGAGGAGAGACACTTGGACAGACACACAAATATACACTTACACACACAAGCAGGCAGCTCTGTCTGAGAGAACTGAGGCATGAATGCAAGCGTATCCTGTTGCTGTCTGACCCATTACACAGAACAACACACACACACACACACACACACTCACACTCACTCCAGCTCAGGAGACGTCTGCAGAAACCAAACCAGTTCAAGGGCTAATGCTAATTATTTATATTGCATGAAAATGAGAGCGTTACATATGTGTGTTCTGAAAATCATTTGCAATCACATCACAAGAGTAACAAAGAGTAACGCAAATACACAAAAATATTTAATATTTTATATAAATAATATATTTTTACAAAATGCATCTAGTAAATTAAAGTAATAAAATAACTTTTTCCAAATAATGAGACACACAAGTTTATGACATCATTTATGAGACAGATGCAATAAACATCCTAAGCTCTTAAACATACAGACATGTGTCTCTGAACATGAACACACTGACATAAAATAAACTTGACCTTCATGCTGCTAAGCTATAAAAACACAATCATGCGAAACGACAATCGAAAATACTCATTTAGTGCTGATATAAAATGTAGACACTCGCATTGCTCCAAAAAAAAAAAAAAATCACACTAAGGCCAAAGTATAACTGTAAAATTACCTTAAATAAGATTCACAACAGAGAAGCCGAAACACACGAGCATCAGTCTCATCTGTGACTGACTCTCATCAACATGAACTCAACTGTTAATACTCTCCAAAATCCTCTTTAAAAGAGCACAGGACACAGTGAGCTCTATAAAACCAAACACACACTTCTGTTATTGTCTCTGACCTTTAAATTAAGCCACAATGTCACCTGACAGCACAATTATATTTTTATATCATGACACATAGTTAAAGGCCTGACATAAGCTTAATGCTTGAAACAATATTTCCCTCAAGAACCAGCATTCCTTCAAAAGTCTCATGTTCCTATATACAAATATACTTGAATAAAAAAAGACCAATGTTTTAAGTCAAATCCTACCAAGAGCCAGATAGGATTTGAAATATTGAATAAATGTTGTATTTTGTGCACAAAACACATGAATTTAGGAAAAAAAATTAACTTAAATGATTTTAGCAAATGGCTGCAATATAACAAAGAGTGAAAAATTTAAGGGGGTCTGAATACTTTCCGTACCCACTGTATATATGATGCTCCAGAAGGAAAAACGGTGCATTAAGAGCCGAGGGGTAAAAACTTTTTGAATTTGAAGATCAGGGTAAATTTAACTTATTTTGTCTTTGGGAAACATGTAAGTAGGGTTGGGCGATATGGCCAAAAAAATGATCACGGTCATTTTTTTCATATCAGTTGATATCGATAATTATCACGATAAATGTCAAATCTTTATTTCTTTCAAGTTTAAAGCCAGATTTTTGCTCCAAAGTGAAAGTTGTAGAAACCAGACCATTAATTTTCCTTAACAAAATAAATATCTTAACAGAAAAATGCATTTCTTTGTTTCTGCATATTTTGCATGTGATATTGTTTCAAATCAAGAAACAGGTTTGTGTTGCCTGATAATTTTTTTTGTCTCTTAGAAATGCACATTTGACAGTAGTAGTAGCTTGAGTTAAGATGCAGATGTAAATTTTTGTTCATTATCAAAATCAGTTATATCTGTAAAAATTGTAGCAACCTCATTTTTATATGGTGAAATTTAATTAGTTTTTTATTTTAAATCATTGGTCTTCCATAGTAACATACATTTAAGTCATGATAAAAACCACACATATAGCACACCTCAATACCATGGTAAAAAAACAACTATATGGTTTTTAGGTATTTGTATGAAAAACAGTAGTCTAAAAACATTTAGTATAGGCTAAATGCACACGTTATAGCTTAATCACAAAACTACTGTAATTACATTCCATTACTCCTTTAATACATTTAATTCATGTCTACATTAAGGGGGTCATATGATGCTGCTAAAAAGAACATTATTTTGTGTATTTAGTGTAATGAAATGTGTTTATGCGGTTTAAAGTAAAAAAAAACACATTATTTTCCACATACTGTACATTATTGTTTCTCCTCTATGCCCCGCCTTTTTGAAACGCGTCGATTTTTACAAAGCTCATCGGTCTGAAAAAGCGAGGTGTGCTGTGATTGGCCAGCAACGGTCCTCCATAAAATGTGCTGCACACATCTGGATATTTGGGTTAAACTGTTCTGGAACAGTGTTGTAAATACAACTTAACCACTGATTTCTAGTCGTGTCC
>NW_015645089.1:1860727-1862139 GCF_001515625.1 Sinocyclocheilus rhinocerous | reverse complement strand
GAGTTTACGAAGGAGCGGCCGGTGGGCTTGTGGCAACCACATGTGACGACCCCGGGCTGGACTCCGCTTCGTCCACGGTGAAAGCCGATCCGGTGATCCACAGCGCAAAGTTGATGTATTCCCTCAGCGACCAGCACGGATGAGCTCCAGGCATAACGAAGCGGATATCGTCCTCTTTAGGAAAGGCCAAACAAAGTAGTTTCGCTTTTTTATAAAGAATATCTCTTTGGATTTGAGACTTTAGTCTTTGCAACTTTACAGATCTTCTTTATGCACCAAGAGCTTGTAACACTTCAAAGAGAAAGGAAAAATTGAAATCGCATCATATGACCCCTTTAATAGTAAAATATTCGATACAAATACCCACATTTCTGCTACAATACCATGGTGCAGTTAGTGTTACTACAGTAAATCCATGGTAAATGATGGCGATTTGTAGATTGAAAAGCCTTCTGACAGTGTTTCTGCTGTTTGTCAGTGCTTTCATCTGGCTTTAAACTAGTTTAAATCGCCGAGTCATTTGTGTTCTTCGCTGAGTTCAAGCGCTTCACACTGGATCTCACAGCGCTGCTTATAGTGTCGCGTGACCGGGTAAACGCATCTGCTCTAGTGAGCTCGCGTTGCAGTTTGTACTTTGATCTGAGCGGATATAAAGGGTCCGTGTGTCGCGCTTCAAATGAGTTGCGCTGTTTTGTTCCGCTTTTGGCGCATAAACATTATATCGAGCATTTATATCTTTATATCGAGGAACACCTATAGGACATTACATCACACTAAAGGACAGAAATGGTAGTTATTTATTTATTTCTATTTAATTTTTAACATGTCAAAGGAGAAAGAAAGTTTAACTTTGATACAAACAATATCAACATGTTTTTTAAACAAAACAAAAAATCATTTTCATCAACAAAATTCAGTCTCTTAGTCAATCAGTATGTTACTGAAACTCTTCTAGCCCCCTGCTGCACTCTTCTAGAAGGACATGGTTTTCAGAGACAAAATGTATCAAGTTACTACGCTTTCAGAAATATATGGATGAAAAAAATGATTGCCATTTACTAAAATAGACACTTGTACAATTATGCCAGAGGTATTTATTAACATTTTTATGCTTTTCTTTTTAATTTATAAAAGTTGTCATTTATTGAACCATGCTCGAGACAGTCACACCATAGGACAATTTTGCGATTTGGCTCAATAATTTAAAAAAAAATCGAATAACACTGCAGCTTTTATAACAACAGGTCCATGTAGGACAAAGAAATGTTTAACCTTTTACTGCATTTTAAATAACGACAATATTAATTATAGGCCTATTCATTTATATCATGTGGGACAGTGAAAATGCCATGTCACGTCAACAACCCATACACACACACACACACACATATATATATATATATATATATATA
>NW_015645089.1:1848845-1860264 GCF_001515625.1 Sinocyclocheilus rhinocerous | reverse complement strand
ATACATACATGCATATATATATATATATATATATACAGTATATACACACACATTTCATTTTTTGATTTTATGACCTTTGTAATCTTATATGATTACATATAACTCAACATGTTACATAAATTATAAAAATATAGTCTTATATGTACGTGTAATGTGAATGTGTAAATGTGAAAAATGTTGTAAATGTGAAAAAACGTATCAATACCGTTATACATATTATCATACGTTAGCATATTGGCCACGCCCCCACTCAATTCATATGGTAGAAAATAGCAAAAGATGTGCTCTCTAAAATAAAGCATGACAAACAGCGGCCCGTGGAGTCTCAGAAGTATTAATAGAAAACACAGTCATCTACGGTGTCGGTGATACGAAATTAGTTGCTGTAAGGAGGATACTGATTCATAATAACTGCATCAAGCCTGAAGTGCAGCATGTGGAGTGTCAGTTATCCGTGTCTCCTCCCTCTCGGTATTTAAGCATCTGCTCCATCCATGAGAGACTCAAGTTTTCTGAGTCAGCACTGAGAGTTTCTCCAGGCAAATCAATAAAGTCCTTCAAAGCACAGGAGCTTTAAAAACCGCGATTTCAACAGTCTTACACACTGTGGAATTAATAATATGAAATGAACTGGATACATCGGTATCCTCTACATATTAGCGTGTCTTTTAAAGTAAGGAGTGAACAAGTTTCTTCTCTCTTTAAAAGTAGCTTTTCCTCAGAACTTTGTAAGTGAACGACTCTCTCCTCCACAGCTGCGCGTCTCTATCCGAGCTGAGGAACATCATCTCAACATTATTCACTAGGACTGTAGAGGATATGACTGCGATCATCAAATCCCTGCTGCTCGTCTGTGTGTTTGTGCTGCCTCTGCAAACACTCGCGCTGCCGCTGCGCAACAGGTGAGAGACCTCGGACGCGATCGCATCTATACATTATAAAAGCACTATGATCGATATTCTCAGTATTTAATATTACGACCACTAAGGCTTGGAAAGGTTTATGTAGAGCTTGTGCGCATTATTCGTAAGCAAAAAAGTCTGGTAACAAAATATCTTAATTTTTACCATTAGTTAATGCATTACCTAAAAGCAATGTGAAGCCATGTATTTACATCATTTATTAATCTTTGATAATGTTAGTTAATAAACAACAGTTGTTTATGGTAGTTTACTGTGCATTAACTCATTTAACAGATACAGCTTTTACTAATGCATTTTTAAAATCAAATGTTGTAATTAACATTTAGAATTAATAAATGTTGTAGATTTATGGTTCAACGTTAGTTCTCGTTAACTAATGCAAACAAATGAAACCTTACTGTAAAGTGTGTTACCATTAGGCTACTCTTATATAAACAGTCACAATGCAGACATCACATAGATAGCGAAGTTAAAGTTTAAGTGTGCATGTTCATGGCAAGCCATTTTAACATTCATTACTAGTATCTATTGTTAGTATTGACCATATTTGTTAGTGATACTTATTTTGAATTGCTTGTAAGTAATCTAATAGTGAATTTTCATTATTTTTTGTCAAGTAGTTCAGTAGTTTTTATAGCAATGGTATTTAGTATAATATGAAATATTACTAGGTGGTGTTTCCAATCACTTGTTTCCAATTAGATGGCTGGGGAAAATGGCCTAATTATGCTGAATTAACCCTACAATACTACTTTTCTACAAATAAACATTGCCAAACTTGAATGATACTAGATGCTATTGATATAGTGACTAGTAGCAAAGGAAGGTAGGTAATACTGTAAAGATGAAGTACAAATTAATAATTTAATACTAGTCACAATTAAAGTATTAGTATCTAAAGTATGGGTACTAGTGAAATTGAAAACAATACTAGTCACTATTGGGTTACTTTACTAGTATAACTGAAGATTGATAAAACTAGTAACAATACATAGTAGTTAGTTGCAGGATATATGTTCAAATGGCTTGCCACATGTGTGTGTGTGTGTGTGTGCAAGCGTATGGGTGTGACCTGTAGTTCTCTGTGAGATAGTATGTGTCACTTGACTGTCTGCATTTGGCACAGAGCGCGCAAGAGAGACGTGCCACCTGTAACGTAGTTTCTCGGATTTCTCCATGGTGACCGCTTAGTCATGATATGGATCAGACTATTTCTAACTCTGACTTGCAAGACGCAGCATTGAATCATGCCTACAACACAATCCACATTCCTGCATGAAATTGCATTAAATATAAAGTATTGAATTGAGTGGCATTCATTTTATACGAGCACACTTTAAGCAAAACGTTTCACAAAATGCAAGTTTTAAATGGTAAAACAATAGATATAATAATAAAAATGTTGCCAAATGGACACACAAGTATTTAGACACTGGCTTTTGGTTGAGGAACTGACTTCATATATAAAGCACTTACAACAGTCACTTAAAAGTAGTTGCTAAAATATGCTGAAAAAAGCACTATTATATTTGTTAATACAAGTCATTTTAATTTGACTGGTATCACTTAGTGCGCAAATACCTTTTTGAGGGTCACTTCAGCTGTTGGTTTGGGTGTTGTAATGATGTCACTTCTGATCCCAAAGCCTGATTGAACACCATCTCAGTGTCGCCCCCTGCTGGTGGGCAGAGGCTCGTTCCTCCACTGAACAATGAGTCTGTGGCCTTCAAAAGTGAAACAAGCTTACAGAATAAATCTGAACACGCAGTGTGTGCCTAATGTGAGAAAAGGTCAAACAGACGGTGTGAGGTCACAAACACCAAGTGATTTAGGACTTTAATGTTCAACTGGAAATTAAATCCTCTTTTGCACACACACTCGCGCAAAGTGACAATGAATTTATGTAAGGTGGATTTAAGCAGTTTCCCCCCCAAATTAGCCCCTCTAGCACTGTTTTTAAAAATGTGCCTCGCAGAGAGTGGATTGCAACATCATTCTTAACAGTTTGTGTGATTAAGATTGGTATTTGTGCATGCTAACATCTCTCTCAGGCCCCATGCAGGGCTCTAATGTGGGAACGCTTCTCAACAATCTCTTTCTCTCTCACAAAACCTGAAACTTCCAGACTTCCTCCTAGTCTTCAGACTAAAGCATCACAATACGTCTCCTATTCGTCCTCTACAATCCAAGACTCTTCACCCTGTGTGCTGTCTTCTATATGTGTGTGTGCAATCTAGCACCCGAGACTGAGGTGTATGAATGGAGCAGTGAAACAGTAGGACTTTAGCTTGGGGCAAAGGCTTAGAAGGGCTTATGCTGGGCCGGAGTGATTGAGTAACTGTGCCTGGCTGCTGCTCTCCGGCCTGATTTCACTTCAGTGTACATTTATGATGCACAGGGGCGTTGCTTATCTAATCATGTGTCCAACTGCAACAGAGGGTGTCAAACTAATTAAGATAAGAAGCCGGATTTCATCACGATAATGCAAAGGAAACCAATTACAAAGTGCATGTAAAAAAAAATAAAAAAAAATTATAGAACTTGAAACAAGATCAAAGGAAAGAGTTCACCGATAAAAGAACTCCTGCATTTGAATTAAATTTGAACTGTGCCACCAAACAGGATGCTGAATTGAATTTTTACATTTGAATTTAAGAATGCAGAATTGAAAAGAACTGAAATATAAAAAAATATATACAGTATATAACAAATTTTTAAATGTTGGCTAGACAAAGAATTGTTTGAAAATTTAGGAAAAATGTTTAAAAGGTCTTCAAGTTGAAGGGTTTATAGAAGACAGAACAGAATGATAGAACAAAGCGATCGATAGAATGACAGAACTATGGATAGAACAGTAGATAGATAAAACAATAAAACGGCAAACAGTAGAAAGACAGAACGACCGATAGAATGACAGATGGACAGAACGATGGCTAGAACGACTGTTCGAATGACCAATAGATATAGTAGATAGATAGACAGCTAAACATACAGAACGACAGATAAATAGAACCACCAATCGGTTGATAAAATCTCAGCTAGAATTACAGATAGAATGACAGACAGACCAATTTCTGAGCCACAAAAATAATCAAGCTAACACAGTGTAAAAGCTCTTAATGACGTGGGTGTGTGTGTGTGTTGTTCAGGAAAGGCTTGACAGCATTTAGGCTGATGGTGACCTTCACAAGAGGGAAAGCAGTGCGTGTTTCGTTTGTAAGCAGTGTGTGTAGCGCATGTTAAATGAGGAGTGTGTTTTAGAAACTCCAATGATTCCGAGCTTGTTCAGTCTTTCTGACTCTGGCCCACATTTAATGAGATGTACAAGCAAGTGGGAGACCAGCAAACACACACACACACAGAGACCTGTACTGACCCTGAGCCCCGGCGGTCCCACATCTCCGGTTCTGCTATAGACTCATTAGAACTGCTTCAACACGCGTAATGCCAGCTATTCAGGAGCTGCCCGCAGTGGTGCTCGTGCAGCTGAAGTGAGTTTAAATCTGACTGGCATGTAATAAATTGTCTACTTCAGTCACATTTCAATTATGCAAAGTATAAACCAAGTTTAGCAGATACTATAACTATATAACTATAACTATTTCATCATAGTATTGCAGTACCAATTTTTTATTCTCTTCTATTGAAGTCTCTTATGCCCCTCGAGCCTGCATTTATTTCATCAAACTAGAGTAAAAACTGTGAAATATTATAATTTAAAAGAACCGTTTTCTATTTTCATACATTTTCAAATGTAATTTATTTCTGTGATGCAAAGCTGAATTTTCAGCATCATTACTCCAGTCGTCAATGTCACATGATCCTCCAGAAATCATTCCGATATGCTGATTTGCTGCTCAAGAAACATTTCTTATTACCAATGTTAAAAAATGTGCTGCTTAATATTTTTGTGGAAACCATGATAGATTTGTTTTTCAGGGTTCTTTGGAGAACAGAAAGTTCAAAAGAACAGCATTTATTTGAAATAGAAATCTTTATAGACATTATAAATGCATTTACTGTCTCTTTTGATTAATTTAATGCATCTTTGCTGCATACAACTATAAAAGTACTCATTTCTTTCAAAACAAATTTAAAGTGTACAGAAATGTAACAGGTATAGTATCATAGTCTTCAAATCAAGTGCTAAACAAAGGTTTACAGTGGACCCATGTTATAACCACACCATTAAATGCTCCGCATGACTGCTGAGAGACAGTGATCGGAAGTGTTTTTGAAACTTTGTGTAGACAGTGAAAGTGATTTTGTGTATGTGTGTGTTATACTACAGCCAGTCCAGACTAATCCTGTTCAGAAACATTCTGATTCAGATTAGATGTAAAGTATTACCATATATATCCCACACTAATGCTCAACATAAACACAGCCTATGAAAATTACACTTAAATACATACATACAGATACTCAAGTATCATGCTTAGTAACAGTTGTTATTAATGTTATTATATTCACAAACATAAATAAATATATTTGTATATAAAATACAAATAAATGTAACAAATTAAAATGCTGTACAAACAGCTAACAATTCAGGAAAACTGCAGTACAAACATTTCCTAAAAAGAACATCTCACATAAACTCCCTCACCTGCAGGTTTGGCAGGGATGTAGATCTCTGCCAGGTGCATGATGGGTATTAATGCCAGTTTATTTATGAGCTAGAAAACACAAAGCACAAGTCAAAGGTGTTTAAGCAGTCTGACATGTGAGTGTCTGGCTCAACCAGAGCCACGGAATGACCCGACTGGCTGAATAATGGCAGATGTTTGGAATTTATCTGAAAAATTATATTATTTAGGCAATTAATGTGCTGCTGCAAGATTTGCTTTGAAACTATTTTAACTCAGAAATCACAAAAAAAAAACAAAAAAAAAACCCATCAAATTAAATGTGAAATTTTAAAGCAAAAAAACATAAAATAGTATTTTCTTGTAAAAAAAAATACTCATTTATAACTTCGGAAAAATACTTTACAAACTTCACCTTAAATAACTGATTTACATATAAAATAATTAAATTAATAGCAAATATAGTGCCAAACAGTCCCTCCAACACAGTGCAGAGACCTCAGTCTAACAATTTTACATCCCCTCTGTTTCATTTTTACCGATATTCTAACAAAAAACGAATGCTCTGAATGTCTGCTGAGGAGCCAGACTGAAGACAGGGAAGCACGTGAAGGAGTGCGTGTCCTAGAGTGAGGGAATATTAGTGCATGCCACAAATAACTCGGACTACAGCCAGAGAAATGCTCGATTAATAACAGGCTTCAGATACTAAAATGGTCCTAATGCTGCTAAGCCTCTAATTTAATACTTAAACTACGTCAGCTTCTATGTGAATGTCTGAATGATGTATTTAAATAGATCTGGACAATGCATGCATGCATGAGCTTCACTGGTGGTCAACCAAACCATTTCTCTTTCTCTCACCAGATCGAGTTTTCCCAGCAAACCCGGGAAGCTTCCAGAAACACAGGGTGGTAATGCCATGGAAACCATCACCGTTCCTTCAATAGCTTTGAGTGCCGGGGCAAGAGAGCGCCGTGCGGTCTGGAGGGCCCTCTTGCATAAAGGACCCCCGGTGAAACAGACCAACACACCGGCCAATCAAAACAGGGAACATTTCCGGGAACGTCGGCATGTCCTCAGAGGGTCACGAGGTCACCCGCAGGGTCAGCTGATGCGTGTGGGATGCGTCCTCGGCACATGCCAGGTACAAAACCTCAGCCACCGCCTCTATCAGCTGAACGGCCAAAGTGGACGGCAAGACGCGCCAATCAATCCCAGAAGTCCACATAGTTATGGATAAGACCACACAGTAAAAATCTATCCAAAAATGTGACTACAGAAGACCACCGACACCAATCAACAACTGGCGTGATCAATTTACAGGAGTCCTGTCATGAGAAATCAAATTCTCTTGATCTTTTGAAATAAAAGAGTCCTTCAATGTGCTTACTGCAACTTTAAGAACTCTAAACTTCTTTCCCTAAACAAACATTTATTGAAACAAAAACAACTCGTTATGAACTTCTGCAACTTTGACGTCATTTAACATTAACATACGGTATGATCGCCAACATTAACTTGCAAGCTTCTATTTAAATGTTCAGAAACTTGGCCTGGCCTTTCATACGTAGTAAGGAGGACGTTAGATATTACTCCTAAACACCAGAGGAAATAACGAGAAGTGTAAAAAAATGAGGGAAAGTTTGAGAAACCTGACTGTGTGTAGCACCTACAGCTCTGCAGATACGAGTTTTCATTTCAGCATGGATTGCTTAATGAATCTCTTTAATGTCTTAAAGTAATGCAACTTTGGAGCCAATAGAAAACACTACTAAATAAACAACAGCTTAGTGGATCTCAGGGAAGAGAATATAATTGTAAACATTTTATGTCCCCCTTTAACAATCAATTGTCCTTTTCTAAAGGTCAAATTCAGATGAAAGTCTTAATATTTCCCACTTCTGATACTTCATGCCCTTCTGTAATGAAGTGACTTGAACCTTCATTATCTTTACAGTAATCTCACTGTCTCCCGCTCTCTAAGCCAGGACAAATCGCCCTTGACTGAGCCACCTAAAGCCGAACAGAGCTTCAATGTGAACATCTTAAAGAGTAAACATCCTGTATTTGGACACTTAAGCTGTACTTATTTATGAATCTAACTGCATTAGAAAAAAAAATCAAACCAAGTGCTTATTTAAAAGAAAGATAGCACTAAAGGTTTGTTAGGTTTCAAATGATAAAAAAAAACTTTGAATTGAAAACAAAATGTATTTGGAATCTAATTCAATGATTATTGGTCATGTCACGAAGTTAATCCTGATACAGTGCGTTTCATCTAAAAGCCCCATATTTGTGGAAATCAGAGGTCTATTTTTTCAGTGAATAACTTAAATTGTAAGTTGTTCAAAGATGTTTAAAATTGCAAAAATGCTCCAAAAATTGCAGTTAGTTTTAAGAAAAAGCTCAGTATTTTCTTGCAGATACCATTCGGTTTGATATTTTGTCATCTTAACAGTACCTGTTTTTAAACAGGTTTCCGGAGCTCTCCTCCCATCAGCCATTGGCTAGACAAACAGATAGTCCCGCCCCAAACTCACACTATTGGCTGAGCCAACGTCAACAGAGTAATGTTACAAGCGTCACAGACTCACACGGTTTACACTCTTCGGGGAAATGAAAGTCTTATTTATAGCTGTCTCTGCACTTTACACTAGGCTTGGAGAAAGTATTTTCACTTCGAAAGATTACACACAGCCACTTTAAGTGTCCACATACCTTTTTGGGACCACGGTATATTCCCATTTAAACTTTTAAAACGTCAAATCTTCATCCATAAAGCTCTCAAACTTTCAACACTGTCTGATCGTGTACGTTGCACAAGCCAGTCTCACAACATAAAATCACAAATACAAATAAAACACGGGAGACAAATATAAACACAATTCTCTGGCTAAACAAACACACACATTGACACACTCATACACACTCCTTCAGTTTGTCATAGTGTGTCAGTGGTGGAATGTCTGCTATCCTTATGTTCACATATAGGTAAAATGTTACTATTAAACATAAAGCACCTTAAAAGCAACATGATCAATAACCTTCTTTAATGCCATTGACTTGAATGGAAGAGATGTTATTTAATTCCAAGTTAACAAAAGCTTGTGTAAATATTTTGCACGTGTATAATGACTGAATGTTTGTAGTTATGTGTCAGTGCTATGTATTTTAATATGATTTAGCTGTTTCAATAAACAAATGCAAATGGTTATTGTTTTGTTTGTTAGTGTCATGTGGGCAGTTATAATAGAATGCAAACACATATAGTATATGCGCAGATCATTACCAGTGTGACCTGAGTCAGAGCGACACCAGTGGTATTATCAATAGCTCAGCATGACCCAAAAACAATGTGGTAAAAACAATGTAACACATGGACTCCGCTGGCTTACTGCTTTCATAAAATCAGCAGAAATATGATAAAATGCACCAATTTGTAATAAATAGTTATGCTGCCATTCACTGCCAAAAGTTTTTTTAATGTTTGTGAAAGAAGTCTCTTCTACTCACCATGCTGCATTTATTTGAGCAAATATAAAGTAAAAACAAATATTATTAAATATGGTTTGAATATATTTTAAAATGTCATTTATTTCTGTGATGCAAAGCTGAATTTTCAGCATCATTACTCTAGTCTTCAGTGTCACATGATCGTTCAGAAATCATTGTAATATGCTGATTTGCTGCTCAAGAAACATTACCTATTATTCTCAATGCTGAAAAGAAAACAGTTGTGATACTTAACATTTTTGTGGAACCCATGATACTTTTTTTTCAGGATTCTTTGATGAATAACAAAAACACAATTTATTTTAAATATAAATCATTTGTAAGATTATAAATGTATTTACTGACACTTTTGATCAAATTAATGCATCTTTGCTAAATAAAAGTATTGTTAGTAGGCAATCTGGGTATTGCTGCCTATTGTTACTGTACTAATACTGAATTTCAGACATAGCCTACTATTAATTTGACATATAGTGCTTTTTACTTACTGGAAGCAAGGCTTATAAAAGACATTATTTAGTCACATGTCTCTCTCTTAACTCAATGGAAACCCCTTACAACATTCTCCTGGTGTGACATCCAATCAGGATAGTTTTAGGTTAGACTGCCACCTGCTGGCTGCAGACCTGAAACATTACACAAAAAGTTACACAAAAAATATGAATACATTATGTATGCTATAATAGATTGGACTGCTTGTGTCAACTTTTGCTGCCGAGTTACTCAATTAAACATCTACTATAATATAATGAAAAATTGCAGTTTGAATATTTTGAATGGCTGCTAATAGTAAAAGATGGTGTAGTTTATATAGTATCCATTTAATTTAAGAGCCCCGTTTTATTTTCATCTCTATAACTGCATAACCAAACATGTCAACAAAAATAAAAATCCTGCCAAAGATGAGGAAACAAAGGAATGTTGTAGAAGTCAGAATGAGTGTTTCACTAGTTGTTTTTAAACTTTACACTGTGAACTCATCACATGTGCTCTAGACCACGTACACTCAAACTATCAGCCAATTAAAATTAGGGGTGTATCCTACTATACACAAAAGCACACACACTAGACTTTACATCAACTCTGCCTAGAAACAAACATACAGACTATCATTACAATTCCCCAAAATGTGCTGTTGTGCTTCTCGGCACCAGAGACTGACAGACAGCGCACTATTTACAAAGTCAAATTCATAGAATCACTGTTATCACGATACCAATCTGAAGGTTCTGAACGTTCTGGTGAAGCACAAATAAAACAGTTTAGAGATGATTTACAAATAAGACTCTTAAAACACAAGCATTGAAGCCATTGTAAAATGATAATAATAAAAAAAACTGATTGTAATCAGTCAAATCAAAAATAATCGTAATCTTTAGGGAAGATAATTAGCAAAACATATTTTACTTTGATTTATTGTGTTGACTGATACAAAAAAAATACAATTAAAATTAAGATAAAACCTAAAACTTACAAAAAAGAAGAAGAAAACAAATAGTGAAAACCACATTAAAACAAATATTTTAATATAATGGTGTATAGTAATGAAGTAACTCACTCACACTCTAAATTACTATTAAACCAAAATCCCTTAGTCACTGTATTGACAGTGTGTCCTTTCTGAACCAGACTGTATTTGAGCCAAGTTATCCCAGTATTGAGCACTCAAACACGCAAACACACACCTTTACATACACTGACGGACCCCTGGAAGCTTCAGAGAGAAAGCAAAGTGGAGAAAGTTAAAGTGTTACTAGTTTTTCCCACTACAGTCCATCCGTGCAGCATTGATAAATAGAGCGGTCAGAGACGCCAAACACACAACATCCTCCTTCATCCTCAACAACACAACCTCAGCTGAATCATGAGGGTGGTGAACCTGGTATGTACCGGACATTCAGACTATTATTTACATACATGCTTCATAATTTCCTCAACGGTGTGTAAAGCAGAACTGTAGGAATTACACATGAGTAATCATTTAGCAATGCGGAAAACTGTCAATCAGACCGTGTCACTGTTTGAGTTGGTAGACTAAGTCTAATTAGTTGCATCTAATAATACACACAAACTCTAACTACTAGGGTCCGGATCCCTCTCTGGCATATCGCCCCGATAGTCATGAGAAAGACAAATCAGAATTCAGGAACTTTGAGGTAAAACTTGGAATTATGCATATTCTTAATTCATATTTTCTTGTATCATTCCTTTTTATACAACCCTCTTATTTCCATTTTGATGTGTGTCCAGAGTGGAGCTCTCTTTGACCGTGTGTTTAATACATACAAGCTGATGCACACATACCAAACGCTGGACTTTGTCAAACAGAAGGTTGGTCTATCAATACCGTAAATCAAACTGTACATAAACAGAAACATATTTATATATATA
>NW_015645089.1:1846479-1848819 GCF_001515625.1 Sinocyclocheilus rhinocerous | reverse complement strand
TATATTTAACATAACTATAAAAATAAATGCTGCAATAATATTATATATGTATGCATGTAGGTATGTATATTTATTACGTACGTCTTAAAATTATGCTCTGTATCAAAAAAGCAGGTAAAAATAAAATAAAATATCTCCATTCAGGTAATAGGCCTGTGCTAACAACTGTTAAAATATAAATGGCAAAATTCTGAATTTCTATTATTACTAAAGGAAATGCATAAATTCTGACCACTTTCTCTGTAGTTAAAATTGGGCCGCTCTGTGAAGACCCAAATAAATGACAGCCTTTACAAACACAAAAACACTGAACATGACCTCTCACCTCTGACCTTCAGCACCTGGAATGGGCGAACTGCAATCACTTCAGCATGAGCATGATGGAGAACATCGATTGCCTGGACGAGCTTGTTGATGAATCCGACCCTGACGTTGACTTCCCAAACTCTTTCCATGCCTTCCAGACCGCCGAGGGAATCCGCAAAGAGCATCCTGATAAAGGTGAGAGATCATCGGGGACAAAGGTCACAGACGTAAGTGTACTTAGATAAGACTGGGTTTTACAATAGCACATACCTGAAGTTGTTTTTGTGAAGTTTCTGATCAATATGTCCAAACCTGCAGGGCTTCTTTCAGGACTGAAATCCATTTTTAAATGTAAAAGCTTTTTGTGCATATTTATATTCGGTCAAATGTGAAAATCCAACTGAATTTAAAATACCTTCTCTCCAGATTGGTTCCAGCTAGTCGGTTTGATCCATGACATCGGAAAAATCATGGCCCTGTATGGGGAGCCGCAGGTGAGAGACAAAAGCATCCAATCACAGTGGAAAAACCTTTGACAACTTTCACATGGGATCAGTAATATACAGAATGCCATTGTGTGTTTAAGTGGGCTGTAGTTGGAGACACATTCCCAGTGGGATGCAAGTTTCAGAATTCAATAGTGTTCAGAAACTCAACATTTGAAGGCAATCCGGATGGGAAGAACCCTGCACTCAAGTACTATCTTCTAAACCTCAAAACAGTGTTATTTAAATACTAGTATAGTATATATTATTAGTTAATATTTTCATTTTAGTCATTTTTAGATATTTTAAATGTATTTTTATGTGAAATGTATTTTATTCTATCTTTAGATTTGGAATTGTTTAAAAATATTTATATTTAGCTTTAATTTATGTTTATGTTAGTTCTAGTAATTGTAATACTCCAGATAAATTTTTTTTATTTCAGTTAGTTGCAAAGGCAACATTTCTAATTCTTTTATATTTTCTCTTCTAATATTCATATTTTATTTTAAGCTTTATTTTAATGATCTAAAATGTAAACATATGTTGTATAGCATTCTACCTAATTGTTTTGGCATGTTTTTTATTTATTTTTTCATTGCAGCACAGAATTTGGGATTTATGAACCAAAATGTGGACTTGATAACATCCTGATGTCTTGGGGACATGATGGTGAGTGATTTGAGGGATCTTTGCACACAAGAGCATTATGTCTCACTGTGAAACATCAAAAGTTTGAGGTCAGGTGAAAGAGATAGTAGTTTTATTAAGCAAGGATGCATTAAATTGTGTCAAAAGTGACAGTAAATGTTAAAGGGATAGTTCACCCCTGATCCACTGCAATGTCCAACTGTCCTGAGCGCGTTCACAACATCAGGCGCGTAACGCGTGTACGTGCTCTGGGATAGTAGACATAGATATATACAAGTAGATGCCTCATTAGTGACTGTTTCTATGGGCAACGATACGTTCCAAAATGGCGGACGCGCCAACGTATCTGGAGCAGTCGAATAGGGCATCTATACATATCTATGATAGTAGAGACATGTGCGGAAGCGATCTGTTCAGTAGCCTGTCGAAGCTATTTTACTAATAAAAGTTTCCGTGCTGTGTTGTCGTGTGCTATATAATGTGTGTGCGTGCGTCTACGAAAGCAGTAGCCTGCCTATAGTTTTAGTTTAGCTATAAACCCGAGCAGAACCTGAAGCTATTCATTAAACACTAACCCGAACCGAAACCCGAAAGTATTTCGGGACCCATCGGGCTCGGGTCGGGTAGCAGACCTCTAGTTCACTGGTACTGCGATGATCTAAAGATATTTAGAAGTACAGGTCATCACAATGGAAGACGATTTTGATATATCATCAGACAACGTGGAATTTTTTGCCCAACCATATTTATTTGACGTCACGCGCCGGATGTTGTGAACGCACTCAGGACAGTTCGGACATTGCGGTGGATCAGAGGTAAAAAATTACTGTTCAGTTTCTTGCACAGACCGATTGTTTCGTGTCTTTACACATCAATGTATCGTCACTAGCTGCAGGGT
>NW_015645089.1:1805670-1845691 GCF_001515625.1 Sinocyclocheilus rhinocerous | reverse complement strand
CGTCACGCGCCGGATGTTGTGAACGCGCTCAGGACAGTTGGATATTGCGGTGGATCAGAGGTAAAAAACGATATAAATACTGTTCAGTTTCTTGCACAGACCGATCGTTTCGTGTCTTAAGACCGCAATGTATCGTCACGAGCCGCAGGGTTTAATTTGGTTTTGTCTGTGTATGTTTTTTTTTACTCTCAAAGCCGTGGAGCCCATTGACTGCCATTATATGACTGACAGACTGCAACGGTTTGAGTTAAAAATCTTTGTTTGTGTTCTACTGAAGAAACAAAATCACTTACATCTTGGATGCCCTGGGGGTAAGCAGATAAACATCAAATTTTCATTCTTGGGTGAACTATCCCTTTAATTTCAAATAAATGCTGTTATTTTGAGCTTTCTATTCATCAAAGAATCCTGAAAAATGTATTATGGTTTCCACAAAAATATTAAGCAGCAGTTTTCAAAATTTATAATAATAAGAAATGTTTCTTGACCAGCAAATCAGCATATTAGAATGATTTCTGAAGGATCATGTGACACTGAAGACTGGAGTAATGATGCTGAAAATTCAGCTTTGATCACAGGAATAAATTACATGTTAAAATATATTAGAACAGAAAACAGTTATTTTAAATGTTAATAATATTTCACAATACTTACTGTATTTTTGTTAAAATAAATGCAGCCTTGGTAAAAAATAAAAGACTTCTTTCGAAAATATTTCTTATTGACCTCAAACTTTTGAACAGTAGTGAATTTGCTGCTTAAGTGACAAATGAAAATTCTTCTTGCTCTATTCTAGAGTATCTATACCGGGTAATGAAGTTCAACAAATGCACCATCCCTGAGGAGGTAAACAAATCTCACAAACAATATGCTTTCATTTATGCTTTTAAAAGCCACTTTCCAACATTTTTTCTTCTGCCAGGGTCTTTACATGATCCGCTTCCACTCCTTCTACCCCTGGCACTCTAACGGAGACTACATGCACTTATGCAACGAGAAAGACCTGCAGATGCTGCCCTGGGTCAAAGAGTTTAAGTATGTCATGAGTTTCTCAATGAGAGCTCGTTTGTGTGTCCGTTGAATCTGCTGTGACCCACATATTGAAGGTCTGACCTCTCACTGATCAAAAACATGCGTCTGTTTGTCTTTCCTCTGACAGCAAGTTTGATTTGTACACCAAGAGCACTGAACTACCGGACGTGGGGAGTCTGAGGCCGTATTATCAGTCTCTCATTGATAAGTACTGCCCCGGGATACTGCGCTGGTGAACGTGTACTAGAATTAGACGAATCTGTCCTATTTCAAACATGAATGACACTTCAAATCATGTATAGTTATAGTTTTTGCTCTGTGGGCAATAAAAATGGGTGAAAAAAAAAAAATCAGCCAATTAGAAACCACCTGACATCTTGGCACTTTGGAATTTTTCTTCAGAAAATAAAATAAAATAAAATAATAAGAAAATAAAATCATAAAAGTGAAAAAGGTATGAATAAAATAAGTTTTAAATTTCTTGATATACAGTAAACTGGGATCAATTCAAATAGCTCTACTTTCCTACAATGTAAAACAAACAAAAAATGAATTATTATTAATATCGTATATATTCATTGTTAATACTATATTCGATTAAATCTAAAAGATAAAATGAATTTTACTTTAAATTGTTTCATAAAATGACAATTTCTTTGGAAATAATGGTGCTTGTGCCAGTGTGTATTTTTCTAGGTTTATTAAAAATATTACAAAACATTAAAGCCGAGTGTTTTTTGGTGCATCTTCACTTATATTAACACAATAAACATGCTATACTACAGTACATCACAGTGGTCAAATATGTTTTTACAATACAATACACAAATATCACAGACCATAACCAGTTACAGTCCAATAAACCATGTCATATAACACCACCCAAGTGGAAAACCATTTAAAATGTCATATTTTCTGGTACCTAGATTTCTCTGATACTCTTGGTATACTGTAAGGCACTGCACATACTGGGCTTCGTTCATAAAACAATGTGCTGTTTTTGGTATTTTGTTGCATTCGATTCAAAGTGTAATTTATGGAAGAATGGTTTTAAAAACATAAATTTCACTTCTGATTAATGAGGTCCAGTATGTGCATTTAGATGTACAGTTTTTTTACAGGTATTTTTAGGTCTCATGGTGGAAGACATCCTGTTTTTTTTTTAATATGGTACGTAGCAGTTAGTGCACACTGGGAAAAACAATAACCTACCTTGTTTTGCATTTACCTGTCAAAGCAGTTGAAGACCATACAACAAAATTCCTTGTTTTGCAATCGGGTTTAGTTGAGCTAAACTGGCGGGTAAATCCAGGACACTACTGGGAAACATGAATGCGTTGTGTCACTACACTGCCTACATCTCTCAAACCTGCCTGTGAAAATAGAGAAAAGTCAATGTTTTGACACAACGAGGGTGGAAGTGCTGGTGTTTGGGGGTAGATGTTATTACCCTGAGCTGAAATTAAAGTCCTCAGATGATCAAAAAACCTCACTTCCTTTTCCTGAGACAGTCCTCTTCCTCTTCAATTTCTCCTTCCTGTTCTTCTTCAGCCGTTGCATCTTCTTCCTGCTCTTTTCCATCTTCCTCTGCATCATCTTTTGCATCCTCCTCCTCATGTTTCTTCTCGTCCTCCTGCGCCACACTGGAGCGAGTCTGTCCTGCAGCCTGTTTATCATCTGCGTGTTTGTTCTGGAGCGATTCGTGCTGGTGCTGATGGGCACGTGATCGCAGAGAGTTGAGGAGACACACGGTCGCAGCCGAGCTGAAGAGAGTCCACAGCAGAAGCGGAGCTGGCATCTCACGGGCATGTTCACCTACATGATGCAATAACCGAGTCAGCCAAGCATTCGAGCTGCGCCTCAGAGGAGCCTTATCCTGATCGACAAAAAGAAAGAGATCTAGATGACATTTAAAACAAAAACAAGATGGTTAAATCTTTGTTAATCAACACATGACTGTTTGTGAGTGAGAAGGAGAGCAGAGCCAAAACATAAATACAGTATTTGAGGGTCAACTCTCTTGACTTCAGCTGATAGGAACATCAAAAACATCATAGCAATAGATAGTAATGACATTTTTTTTTTAAAACTTTGAAATGCTCTTCAAATAATTAAATAAATAAATATAGATCATCTAGTTTTAATTTCCTGATATAAAATATATCCAATTCATAGCAATTCACATCATCAACAACGAAAAACATTGTTTTTAATATCCAATACTTTATCTTGCGTATTTATGTATTCATTATTCATTCATTATCTTATGTATTCATATAAGGCTGCAAGATTAACTGAAAAAGAAATAAAAACTAAAATCACAATGTAATGATTTAATTCATTATTATAATATTTTTTTGAAATACTCATTTTTTTTACAGTGAAATATTACATTAGAAATATTCCTTTTTTTTAGTAATGTTTATATGATTATTATTATAAAAAATAATTAATAGCCATAGTGACATAAGCACAACATTTTGGCCAAATTGTGCAAAAATTGATATTTTTAAATCACAATTTTGGTTATTTTTTCCAAAATTGTGTAGCCCTATTTTCATATATAGACTAAAGATAAAATAAATTTTACTTTAAATTGTGAGGTACTAGACAATAACGCTCGTAAAATAGTTAAATCTTTGTAAATATCAACACTTATACCAGTGCAGGTTTACAAAAAAATATTACAAAGCATTAAATTGGCATGATTTTTGTGCAAACACAATATTTTAATGACAGTTTCATTTTGATTTGCCCTCATTATATCACCTCTCTATAAATAATACAAACACAGTGTCTCTTGATGTCACCTATTAAATATGTCTGTTTTTATCTATGCTTTGTGCAAGTTCAATGAAAATTATTCAAAAACCCTGTTTGTTGAATCAAACTATCCTGCAGATAACAGGGTGAACTTCAGGTCTGTTTGTTTTCCTGTGAGCTTATCGACATTCAACATGTGTCCCAATTTAATTACACTTCTACACTTTAATTACACTTGTTTCTTACCTTCAAACCATGTTGAACCAGCATCTGTTCAAGGTAAGAGTCACCAAGGTGCACCATGGGATAGAACTCTTCCACGTACACCCGTCTCCACCATCGCTGGGGATATAACCTAAACACACACAAACACATCCAATATTCTGGAGCGATTCGTGCTGGTGATGACGTGCACGTGATCGCAGAGAGTTGAGGAGACACACGGTCGCAGCCGAGCTGAAGAGAGTCCACAGCAGAAGCGGAGCTGGCATCTCACGGGCATGTTCACCTACATGATGCAATAACCGAGTCAGCCAAGCATTCGAGCTGCGCCTCAGAGGAGCCTTATCCTGATCGACAAAAAGAAAGAGATCTAGATGACATTTAAAACAAAAACAAGATGGTTAAATCTTTGTTAATCAACACATGACTGTTTGTGAGTGAGAAGGAGAGCAGAGCCAAAACATAAATACAGTATTTGAGGGTCAACTCTCTTGACTTCAGCTGATAGGAACATCAAAAACATCATAGCAATAGATAGTAATGACATTTTTTTTTTAAAACTTTGAAATGCTCTTCAAATAATTAAATAAATAAATAAATATAGATCATCTAGTTTTAATTTCCTGATATAAAATATATCCAATTCATAGCAATTCACATCATCAACAACGAAAAACATTGTTTTTAATATCCAATACTTTATCTTGCGTATTTATGTATTCATTATTCATTCATTATCTTATGTATTCATATAAGGCTGCAAGATTAACTGAAAAAGAAATTAAAACTAAAATCACAATGTAATGATTTAATTCATTATTATAATATTTTTTTGAAATACTCATTTTTTTTACAGTGAAATATTACATTAGAAATATTCCTTTTTTTTAGTAATGTTTATATGATTATTATTATAAAAAATAATTAATAGCCATAGTGACATAAGCACAACATTTTGGCCAAATTGTGCAAAAATTGATATTTTTAAATCACAATTTTGGTTATTTTTTCCAAAATTGTGTAGCCCTATTTTCATATATAGACTAAAGATAAAATAAATTTTACTTTAAATTGTGAGGTACTAGACAATAACGCTCGTAAAATAGTTAAATCTTTGTAAATATCAACACTTATACCAGTGCAGGTTTACAAAAAAATATTACAAAGCATTAAATTGGCATGATTTTTGTGCAAACACAATATTTTAATGACAGTTTCATTTTGATTTGCCCTCATTATATCACCTCTCTATAAATAATACAAACACAGTGTCTCTTGATGTCACCTATTAAATATGTCTGTTTTTATCTATGCTTTGTGCAAGTTCAATGAAAATTATTCAAAAACCCTGTTTGTTGAATCAAACTATCCTGCAGATAACAGGGTGAACTTCAGGTCTGTTTGTTTTCCTGTGAGCTTATCGACATTCAACATGTGTCCCAATTTAATTACACTTTCACTTTTGACAGCAGACTTGTTTCTTACCTTCAAACCATGTTGAACCAGCATCTGTTCAAGGTAAGAGTCACCAAGGTGCACCATGGGATAGAACTCTTCCACGTACACCCGTCTCCACCATCGCTGGGGATATAACCTAAACACACACAAACACATCCAATATGACCAAGTCATAAAGACAGAAAATGCAACCAATGAGGCTAAACAATCTTAACTTTAAAAAAATATTACTTGAATTAAAATAAATGTTAATTGAATAAAGAAATATGTATCAAAAACATTTCTCCTTTGAGAGAAGTTGAAATGCTAAAATAATTAAAAGTAAATACATTAAAACTTAAAATAAAAATAAATAAAATAAAATAATAGGTGTGCACTCACCCGTCCTCTTTGGGCTCGCTGAACCAGTATTTGTAGCGGTGAGCTCGGAGGTACGCAGGAGGCTGTTTGCTGAACGGATACTGAGACTCATCTGTCTGAATGAGTCTGATCACTGCTCAACACACACATGGAATATTTTCACAGTATAGTATAAAACACTGCATCTTGTTCAGACCGATGCACTGGATGCATTTAAATCTCATGCATGCAGAAGCGAACACACGTCGTCTCACCGTCTCGTTTGCCCTGCAGGAGTCTGTGTAGGAGGCTGCTGAACCAGGGGCTCTGTGTGTGCGGCCCAAGAGCAGCAAACCACATCTGCCAGTCCAGCCTGGGCTGGTGCGGAGCCACCACAGGGGGCGCTGTGCTCATGTTCCCTGGCTTATACATGAACTCGATCTCCTGCAAAAATATAAAAACACCAAACACTTACTGACCACAATCATATTTGTGACCCTGGACGTAAGGGTCATAAGGGTCAATTTTTCGAAATTGAGATTTATACATCACATGAAAGCTGAATAAATAAGCTTTCCGTTGATGTATGGTTTGTTAGGACAGGAAAATATTTGGCCGAGATACAACTATTTGAAAATCTGGAATCTGAGGGTGCAAACAAATCTAAATATTGAGACAACTGCCTTTAAAGTTGTCCAAATGAAGTCCTTAGCAATGCATATTACTAATAAAAATAAAAACATTGTACGTTAGGCCTATTAATTGTAATTCTTTCATTTCCACGGTTATTCAAACAACGAATAAAAATTATATAGAGAAAGCAAGCAAAGAACACAACGGAGCTTTTTGAAACTCAGAATCAGTTAAACCATTGCGTCGCAAAATGATTCACTGTTTCAAAGCGCTCCAATCGAAATGATTCACTGTTTCGAAGCACATCAATCGGCTCGCGTATCACGAATCATTTGATTCAGATCGGGACTTCAAAGCATGTATCGCAAATCATTTGATTTAGATCGGGACGTCGGAGCGGGTTCGCGAGATGTTTTTATCCCCACCAGGGATAAAAGTAATTCAGCAGAGGCAGGGATGCATAGACCAGAGTGGGGGAAACCCCCCCCATCCCTCCCGGCAAATCGCACACCCTACTTAATATCCTAATGATTTTTGGCATAAAAGAAAAATCTATACTTTTGACCCATACAATGTATTGTTGGCTATTGCTACAAACATACCCGTGTTACTTATGACTGGTTTTGTGCTCCAGGGTCACATATATTTAGATTTACATCAGAAATGTTTACATGGTCTAATTTCAGTCAATCCGTATTAATCCAATCTGATTTTAGATTCTGAAAGTTCTTCAATCCTACTGAGCCATCAGTTAAATTACTAACAGATAATTTGTGTGCATGTAAATGTAGCTAGTTTTAATTTAACCAACTGAATGATTAACTTCACCTTGACATGTTGAAGCTGGTGCATGTAGATACATTCTTTTGAAAAATTCTGAATAGTTAATATTTTTGCAACTTTGGGGCTCCTTGCTGCAGAGAATCTACATACTTCACCTTTAAGATCCTGGTAAGATGATATTTCATTGATTTAATGTTTAAACCTACAACTCTTAAGTTGCTAGCCAGTATTTCAGACCTTTTTGGCTTTTTTGGACATGATTTCATATTCTTCATGAAGTCTCTCCTTTACATACAATTAAATGATGTAATTCAGACAATATGCTCTTCTTCAAATACTTGTAAACTGACCGTCCATGTGTTGCGATCCATACTGCCCTCGATGACCACTTCTGGACGGCCTCCGACGCCGGTCATCCTCCGGAACAATCCGTATGAGTTGACCAGCTGGTAACGATCAGTCAGCTCAAACACTGTCCGGACGCCAGGCCAGAGGTTACGGTGTGCATCATACTCAAAGTAGGTGTAGGGAACCTGCACACACACTTCATTATTAGAGTCATGATTTTTAAATAACTTAAAGGGACAGCGCATTCAAAAAAATAAGAATTCTGTGCACTACACTACAACTACTACACTACTACTTCATAGTGTACACTACAAGTACACAATGAAGTTATCCTGTATATTGAACATGTGGAAGCATGAATGAAATTCTGATAAATAAAAATGCAGAGGGCAAGATTTTTGGTAATAAATTTTATTCAATTCCTCATAAAAGCTACTGTATGGTTTGAGAAGACTTGAAATATGGAGACTTGATAGATGTACGGACTACTTTTATAGTCCATTTTTGACTTTTGTCACCATCTACTTTTCTGAAAAACTACAAATTATTAATTATTAATTCTGCTATTTAACTCATCAGACAGGTTTGGAACTGCATGCAGGTGACAAAAAGCATACTTTTTTTTTATTTTGGGGTGAAATATGCCTGTAACTAAAATAAACATTAAGCAAAATATAATAAAATACATGTACACTTATTTTATTAATGAGGTTTGTTGAAATACTAAAAAGTAATAAATAGAGCAATTCCAAGAGGGTCCTTGCACCATTGGTGCTCGGGCCCTAAAAAAAAAAAAATTTGAAACTAAATAAACAAAAATACTAATAAAAACAACTAAAAACATAAAATGACTAAAACTTTAATTAAAACAGAAAACATTATAAAGCTAATTCAAAATATTAATAAATGCTGTACAAGTATATTAATGATACTAAAACAGCACAGACAGGAAGTTTACTGACCAGACTGATGGCAAACATGGAGACTGTAGCCGCAGCCATAACTGCCCACTGGATTGTGCTCCAGAGACGCCACAACACTCCTCTCACACACGCACACCTGCAACAGAAACATCTGTTCTACCAGGATGCCATCTAATGGACATACTGAGCCAATAAATCATACATAATCCACATCACTCACTTAAACATGGAGGAAATGATCTCCCATGTGAGAGACAGCACGCCAGTCCAGATACTGGGCACTGTGACCGTCTTCAGAAAGCCGTTGAACTCAAAATATGTAAATGCTGAGGAACAGGAACACAAAGAGAGATAAATCATTCTGAACAAGAACTGAACTCAATCAGATATTGTCAGGAACTTCACCTGTTTTGGAGGAGACGCTTTTGTTTTCCCAGTCCACCTGCAGGTCAAAGTATTTGATGGTCCAGTAGCCAAGCAGAGCGTATGTGCCGATCTCTAACATCACAGCCAGTCCAGACAACAGAGTCTGCAATGATGCTGGAAAATAACAATAAAATAAGGAGTCGTGGCTTTTTTTCACATCTTGACCTAACAGGGCACAACATACATTTCCATCTTCATGTAGTATTTGAAATTATAGTACTGTATTGTTTCTTGAGCAGCAAATCAGCATATTAAAATGATTTCTGAAGGACACTGAAGACTGGAGAAATGATTCTGAAAATTCAGCTTTGTATCACAGGAATAAATTACATTTTAAAGTATATTCAAATAGAAAACAGTTATTTTCAAATGTAATAATATTTCACAATATTACTGTTTTTACCATATTTTTGAACAAATTAATGCAGCCTTGGTGAGCATAAGAGACTTCTTTTAAAAACATCTTAGTGTAACGTAAGTGTGTCCATACTGCTCTCGGTCTTTGGCGTGGGTCTTCGGAGCCAGAAGTCCACATGTTGGTCATCCAGCAGCGACAGGCACAGGGTGATGGTGAGAATATTAAAGAAGTTATAATTCCCAGACAGGATGATCAACACCTGAAGCAGGACCTGTAAACCACCAAGACATCACACTGATGCACAAACTCATGGGAGCGCCTCAATTTCTGATCAACCACACACACACACTCGCTCACCTGCATGTAGAAGGCGGCGAGTCTGTGTCTTCGTATGGGGCTGAAGAACATGAAGGGAACGGCGATCTCGATAACAAACGTTCCCACCACACTGAGCTTCTGGAGCCACACCGGCAGCTGATGAGCAAACCAGGCCAGCGGGGTCGGTATACACTGGGTCTCATAGTGATAGGTCAAAGCTGACGAGACAATAACAGAATATAGGTGAGCGGACATGAATAATTTGATGTGTATTTTTTATTTTCAGACACAATAAAATCAATACATAGGCATAGTGGCAACACTTTCAAAACTTCCATCGGATTTAGTACTTAAACTAAAATATTTCTTAGCTCAAACAACAAGGTCATGGGTTCGAATAACAGGGGAAGATGGTTGCTTTGGATAAAAGCGTCTACCAAATGCATAAATGTAAATGTAAAATAAGTAAATATACACATTCTCCTGAAATTAAATAAATACAAACAAAATTAAAAGAATAAATAAATAGGTAAGTAAAGTTCACTTTAAATTCCAGAGTAGAGACATCAGTTACCTAAACATTTAGGATTACAAATAAGTCTTATAATTAAAATACTATTTAATTATGAAAATTAAGGTGGAAAGGAAACTATAAAATAAATGTAATTAATCTTCAAAAAAAATTATATATTAAAAAGAATCTAACTAGAGACATCCTTTCAAATAACTATAAACATTAATAATAATAATAATAAAATAGAGACTTTTATAAAAGATTATTTATAAAAGATTAAAAGATTATGAAAGTCTTGACTAAACTGCATGTTTAATTGAGCAAGTTTTGGGGGGTGAAATATATTTTTTAATCTACTGTTATGCAAAAAACAATTTAATTCTTGGCAGTTCAATAAAACAATGACTTAACAAACCATAGATTTTGCTTCCAGTTCATTTGTCACACAAGAAATCAACTCCAGAGCACTGCCTTTTGGGACACTGTATGTTACACTGTGCTCACATACTGTAAAAACAGTAGTTTTAAATACATGCTGAACCAGGAGCAAATCCAGAACACGTGGAAACAGATATATTCTTCAAATCTCAGCTGATTCCTCACCGGTCAGGCCCCACCAGGTGGGACAGCGGCTGGTCAGTTTGACGACACCCGACACAAACATCAGCCGAAACAACAGCCAGCGCGCCAGCCAGAAAGTCACGCTGTCATGGAGACGCACCTTTGAAGACCAGGGCATTTTCATGGGAGCGATGAGAATGGCCAAGAAGCCCGTCTCCAGCAAGAGGTTATCCCTGAGATCAAGATGTTTGACACATTCTAACTCTGGCTTCTGATGTGCTGAAGTCATTTCACATTAACACAGACGTGAGACTACTGTAAATAATACTCAGAGTATCTCTCAAGATCAAGATTGTTTTGTTGCTACGGTTGGAAAGCAGTTAAACAAAGCCATAGACAGTTATATAACAGACATAATTTGGGGAATAAGAACACTTGTGAATCAATAAAACATCTGGTGGTGCACCAGCAACACACTGACAGAAAATCTAATACTCATCACTGAAAGTATAAGAAGACTTGGCCAACCTACAGAAACAAGAAGCATTACATTTCAGTACCTTCCGCATTAACTTCTAAAATCACATTTTTTCCCTTGATAAGTAGTATTCGTGATACCTACTGGTCAGCAAATATGTTTTTTTAGGTAATGGTCAACAGCAGGTTGAATATATAGCAAATATAATATAATACAACAGAGTTAAAGAAAGCAAATGAGACAAAATTACTTTTTTTTGCACATTTTTATATATATAATTTAGCATTATATTACTAAATTAGATGCTATATTATATAATATCTTATAAATGATACAAAACAGTTTAAAGAAAAATATCTATTGTAATGTAAAAAAAAAAATATATATATATAATTACATTTTACATACAGTGCAGTTTAAAGATAGCAAATGAGACTAAATTATTTAAAATAAATCTAAAAATAAATTTAAAAAATAATATATTATGCAAATACAAACTTATGTATTATTAAATATATTTTCAAAATGTATGCAATTCAAAACTATGTACATACATATGATGTGTGTATGTATACATATACATGTACATTTCTGTTGGCAAAATATCATATAATGTCACAATATCAAGTGTAAAAAAAAAAAAATAAGAAGGCCAGCAATAGGGCCTAATTAATTGGCCAGTGTTTGGTCATTATTTTGATTATCAGCATCAGCCAATAACCTGGTACAAGGAGTTTCCAGATACTAATTTATGTTTAATCTTTTTTTCTGCCAGAAGTTTTTTGGGGAATTTTTTTGTTTTTGCTGTCAGCCATAGGCCACCTGTTCTCTTTACATGACACAAGCCAGTGAAAACCGCATCCGCATACTGGTCTACCACTAGTGGTGTCAGTACTGTGTGAACTGCGTCTGTACCTGGTAGAGGAACAGATAGAGTATCCAGAGCACCAGGAAGACTCTGCAGTCTCTGAGCACCGGCAGAGCCAGAGTCAATAAACTGAGCAGAGCTCCGGTCAGACTCAGCAGCTCCATGCACTGCTGCGTGTCCAAACCCAGACGAGGACCGAACCACAGCAGCATGGGAGAATCCTTCAGCTGCTCCACAACACTCTTCCCAGACACCCGCAGCTGCCACCGCGCCGGCAGCACACCCTCGTTCCCATACAGACCTAAAGACAGACAGAGATCACATGGTCAATGCCACAAAATAAGTTTTGAATTGTGACCTAAAAATGGTGCAGAATCTGTAGGGCTGCCCCCTAATAGTCGACTAATTGTTAGTCGACCAGAAGAGGCTCGGTCGACCAAAATTTTATTAGTCACTTTAGTCGCAGAAAAGAAAAAAAAAATCCACGGGTGAAGTCATGCAATCCGTGACTAACAGATCGTTAATGGCTAGTCATTGGTAATACAGTACATCGACGGGCAGGACATCCAAACGCTCGACTATCATTCATCGACCTCTCAAATATGGCTTATCATCTGAAATATGTAAGTATTAGCAACTTTACATGGCCGCTCAATCTAATGTTAACCTAGAGAAATGTCCGCTATTCAAGTGTCTGTGTGGAAGCTGAACAGCAGCTCGCTCACTGCAGGACAGATGGAGGTGCCGGTCCGCTCACTTGCTCTTAAAATAATCCCTCATTTTTGCAGGGGCGGTACTAGACCATAGTAACTGGGGGGGGCCAGACAGGGGCCACTTGCGCTTTTAGGGGGCACAATTTTAAATTTCATCTTAACCTACATTTTTCGTCCATGTCATTTTTCACCATGTCATGACTCATGTATCACTGCAATCTCTAGAAGTAATCTATAACAATTTCAACTAAAATTAATGTTTCATCATGTTTCATATTATTTGACAAATAATTCTGTATTGTAGTGTCAGGGGCATCATGCACTTATTATTTTTGAGGGGGCACAGGTGAAGGGGAGGGGCTATCATGCTGGTCATTTGACACACAGCAGCCACAATACCACTGTATAACTGATATAGCCTTATGTCCCTACTGAAGAAAAAAAACAATAAAACCATCACAGAAAATGTTAATGGTTTCCACTACAAATACCATTACAAACTTTACAAACCATCAACGTTTAACCATTAAAATTTTTTTTTCTGTAGTGTGTTTTGGGACATATTCCATTAGGATTTATTGGTTTTAACAAGCCACCAATAGAAGGCAACCAATTACCAGTAAAGACCAACAGGGTCCATTACAGTTTCCAGTAACACCAATACAAGTCCCATTATAACCAGTAAAACCATTGCAAATTTTGTAATGTGTCTATTGTTTTTTTCAGCAGGGATTAATAAATTTTTTTTTTATTCGAAATACCCCCCAAATATATAATGAAATATCTTGATTCTCAAGTAAGTAAATGCATTTTACACCTTTATAGATTGTTAGTTGATCTATAATTCACGACAAACTGCGCATTTCAACCAAAATTGTTTGGTGTGATATGATGCAGCCTCCTTACCGTTTTTCCCTGACACATTCATAATTATTTCTTCTGCCGGTGCGCTGTGGCAAGCTTTATGCGTGTGCTTGAGCATTTATTAGGCTATGTATGCCATTAAAGGCTCATTATGACCAGGGGCGGTTCTAGACCACAGTAACTGGGGGGGCCAGACAGGGGCCACTTGTGCTTTTAGGGGGCACAATTTTAAAATTCATCTTAAACTACTTTAAGTAGCCTATTATTCATTCAGTCATTTTTCACCATGTCATGTATCACTACAATCTCTAGAAGTAATCTATAACCATTTCAAATAAAATGAATGGTTCATCATTGTTCTTTTTTTTTGACACATAATTTTGTATTGTAGTGTCAGGGGCATCATGCACTTATTATTTTTGAGGGGGCACAGGTGAAGGGGAGGGGCTATCATGCTGGTCATTTGACACACAGCAGCCACAATACCACTGTATAACTGATATAGCCTTATGTCCCTACTGAAGAAAAAAAACAATAAAACCATCACAGAAAATGTTAATGGTTTCCACTACAAATACCATTACAAACTTTACAAACCATCAACGTTTAACCATTAAAATTTTTTTTTCTGTAGTGTGTTTTGGGACATATTCCATTAGGATTTATTGGTTTTAACAAGCCACCAATAGAAGGCAACCAATTACCAGTAAAGACCAACAGGGTCCATTACAGTTTCCAGTAACACCAATACAAGTCCCATTATAACCAGTAAAACCATTGCAAATTTTGTAATGTGTCTATTGTTTTTTTCAGCAGGGATTAATAAATTTTTTTTTTATTCGAAATACCCCCCAAATATATAATGAAATATCTTGATTCTCAAGTAAGTAAATGCATTTTACACCTTTATAGATTGTTAGTTGATCTATAATTCACGACAAACTGCGCATTTCAACCAAAATTGTTTGGTGTGATATGATGCAGCCTCCTTACCGTTTTTCCCTGACACATTCATAATTATTTCTTCTGCCGGTGCGCTGTGGCAAGCTTTATGCGTGTGCTTGAGCATTTATTAGGCTATGTATGCCATTAAAGGCTCATTATAATGATTTAAATGGTTTATTAATAAACATGCGATTAGTCGACTGATGCTTCAAATGAACGACTACTATTCGACCAGAAAAATCCTTAGTCGAGGGCAGCCCTAAGAATCTGAAATGAGATTTATTTTATGTCATAGTGTTACTTTAAGTTTTAGATTTTTCAGAATCCTTAAAACTTTATTTCCAGGTTTCAGGTCCCAGATTTTTTATGTGGTCTCAGACTTTTGGACGCCGCATGGTTCTGAATGATTACCATATTCATACACTATGAAATTTATGTGAAATTACATGAGAAAACATGACATATGCTATACATGCAATATTGGTGATATATGCTAGACAATGTACAGTGGTGGCCAAAATGATTACCTTGTGCAAACAAAAATTTCACTGGATTATTACAATTAATGAAAAATGAATGTTTGGAAATGTAAACTGTTATTTCCTACTGACACATTACAGCAAAAGATAGAAATAACTGACTTAAAACCATTTTTAACTGCTGAAAATACTAGTGTTCTAATCATTTTGGCCACCACTGTACATTATGAAATTTACATGAAAATACATGCGAAAACATGACATATGCTATACATGCAACATGAAAATACTATAATAAATGTGTGCATATATGATTTCCGATATATGAAATGCATTTCCTCTTGAGTGAAAGTATGGCTGTAATATTCAGACTTCCCAGATTTTAATATAGCATCTTTGATTTTACAGTCTGTATGCTTCTGAACAGATCACGAAGCAAACATAACTGTTTCTTTTGGCCAAATTATTCCGCATTCATTGCAATTATAATATCTTAGATCAGAACAACGAGAAATTAAACCCATTATATGTTCATTAAAAAACGGAAGAATTTGACAAAGACTAAACACACCAGAGCAATAATAGTTTTATTCAATTATATCTTATTAATGTGCAATTTTGATTTGTCCGCAGGCAAACACATATACAAAATAATAGCATTAAAAGTCAGTCAACACATGAACAGAGCCGCCCACCTCATTGATCCAGACCCATCATCTGTACATTCAAGTGTCAGTCCATGGTGAACACAACTCTGCCCTAAAATATCTCTTTCTCGTAATGATTAACTGGCATTGCACATGCAAGAGAACCGGACCGGCCTTGCAGAAGTCCGACCCAAACATTATGATTAAAAAAAAGCATACATCGTGGCACATGAAAGCAAACAAATGTTTCCAGCATTTGACATGATTTTAAAGAGATCGGTAGGACATGACAGGAAGTGTCTTATTTAAAACCAGTATTTAAAATCCTGAACTGGATGTCCATGTGAGTGCATCAGTAGTTTATTCCTTTATTTAAATACAAAACATGGCCATTTAAAGAGTCGTTGACACATTTACACACTCTTTACGAACACAAAGACGAATTTTATAGACCTTTTGAATTTGGTAGCTGCCTCCGCCACATTTGGACAAAATGGAATGTGAACAACAATGGCCAACACATAGAAACATGACAGATGACCTTTCTGAAAGGCTTCTGACGGAGGGGATTTTAAAACATTATTCTGAAATAAAACAAAATATTGGCCATTTAATGGGTCTAAAATATGACACTTTGGAGAACTAACCAATAAGGTCTAGATTTTCGCTTCTTTTTGGAGATTTGGTTGGTAGATTTAGCGTGACACTGCTTTAAATGGCATGGTTCATGTTAAGACTCGTTTACTTGAGAGTTTGTCGGTGTGTGTATGCGAGTTCACGTTCCTTCCGCACCGTTGGAGGTGTGTGTGGTGGCTGACTGTGTCTGTACCGAAGTCGACTCGAGTTCAGATTCTCGGACGAACATGACAGCGTCCCCACTGACGTTGATTAGGCACTGCGCCTGTAAAGCACACAACATGAGCATAAATGCACAAACGTGATGGGTTGAGTGTGTATGAGTCTGTGTGTGTGACTGTGCATGTATTAACCTGGTTCTTGTTAGGGTTCTCCATGAACACACACTCCTTCATGCTGTAGGAGACGACAGCATTTCCTCCAAGAGCAGCGACGTGGGCACGAACCATCGCAAATACTTCAGCAATAAACGTATGCAGAAACCCACTCACACCTCCCTCCTAAAACATAAGAAAAAAATCATGCAATGTGACAATAATAATACTACCAAGAATATAAATGAATTACTACTTACTATGTTTAATTAATTTTAATAACATAATATTATTAAAAATCTTATTACAATAAAAGCAATAATATTTGGCACTATTAATATTTTTTTATTATTCATAATAACAACAACAATACAATTTACCATAATAAATAATATTATTACCAATATTTTCATCAATGTAAATAATTGTAATTAATTGTAATTTTTTTTAAATATTACAATAAAAGCAATAATATTTGGCACTATTAATATTTTTTTATTATTCATAATAACAACAATACAATTTACCATAATAAATAATATTATTACCAATATTTTCATCAATGTAAATAATTGTAATTAATTTTATTTTTTTTAAAATATTACAATAAAAGCAATAATATTTGGCACTATTAATATTTTTTATTATTCATAATAACAACAACACAATTTACCATAATAAATAATATTACCACCAATATTTTCATCAATGTAAATAATTGTAATTCATTTAAAAATGTTTAATATTATTACAATACTTCATATAAACAAGTCATTATATTATATTAATAATAATTTATTTGAATTGCATAAAACTTAAAATTTTATTCAAATATATATTTTTTGTATTAATTCATATTATTACAATAAAAGCAATAATATTTGGCACTATTAATATTTTTTATTATTCATAATAACAACACAATTAGCCATAATAAATAATATTGTTACCAATATTTTCATCAATGTAAATAATTGTAATTATTTAAAAATGTTTAATATTATTACAATAAAAGCAATAATATTTGGCACTATTCATATTTTTATTATTCATAATAACAACAACACAATTTACCATAATAAATAATATTATTATAAATATTTTCATCAATGTAAATAATTGTAATTAATTGAAAAATGTTTAATATTATTACAATACTTTATATAAACAAGTCATTATATTATATTATTAATAATAATTTATTTTAATAGCATAAAATGTTTAATATTATTCAAATATTTGTTATTTGCATTAATTAAAGAACATTTTAATAACACAAATATTATTTAATATTAAATTAATAACAATAATTAGTCATTTTAGTATTAATAATTGTAAAAAAATTTAATTAAATATTAATAAATAAATATTTATTTAATAGCATTAATATAAAAATATTCAAAATTAAGAATATTTATTATTGTTATTGCTATTAATATTATATTGTTATATTATTTTCAATTGCATTAATATTATAAAAATACTTAACATTAATTTTATTCTTATTAATAATAATAATTATACTAATAATAACAAGCAAATGTCTTAATGTACGTGACCTGAATGAGTCTAAAAACAGTGAGACTGCTACCTCTCTGAGTGAGGTGGTCTCTCTAATGAAGAACATGTTGATGATGCCAAGGTATTTGATGATCTTTGCTCCAGGAATGAAAGAGAGCGGGGTCATTTTGACGACTGCCACAGAACTGCCCGAGTAGGAACGGTTTGACCGAAGAGAACGAGAGCGACCTTCAGGCAACGGGCTGGCCTTCTCCATAGATGATGCTGTTGAGAGTAAGAGAGAGAGAGAGGGAAAGAGAGAAAGAGAAGAGAGAAAAGAAAGAGGGGGGTGGAATATACCAGACATGGCCTTCAGAGGGCGCTGTACAAGACCAACGGATGTGACGAGACAAACATAGTGTGACCGAGGAAAAAGGACGTGTGCATTTGTGATCAAAGCAAAGCAAAGCAATGGCACTGCACCATGCAAATAAACAGCATGCAAATACAGAGACAGAGGAGGAGAGAAAGAATGAATGTACGCATGTTCAGTCTGCCTTGATAAATCAGAGGATGATGAGCTTTGAAGAGGGAGGACACTTTTTCCATCAAGAGTGTGAAAGAGCTCAATCTCAAAGCTGTAATACATCATACATGACGCTGCATCACAACTGTTACACAGAGCGCTAATGCGCATGCAGCTCCCAAACATCGCTCAAACTATCTGTCAGTGGACTGAATTAGGGCTGGGCGATATTAATGTGATTATTTTGTTGACGGCATACAATAAAGCAACACAGTGAATACTGCAATGATTTCAGTGGCTGTTGAGTTGATATTTCAGCATCTACATAAATATTGAGATATATTATGAAAAAGAGATTTTTTTTTTTTTTAGCTATAACGCCCAACCCTGAACTGTACAACCTGTGCAGCCATACTTAAGATGCATTAACGCATCATATGTTACTCTGCATGGGACAATGACAGAGTTGGTCTGTGCTTTATTCATACTCATCACATCAGCAAGATCAATTATGAAATCACTGAGGCACAACTGAAAGAGTGACAGTCTTCATCTTGGTTCCTCACTAGGACTCAACCTTCACACTATGTTAATCATGTTTGATTGGATCGGCGTATGGCAGCAAGACTTGTCCACTTTTGGATGCAGGACATGGGAGTATGTGTGTGTAAGGATGCGTGAAGAAGTATAGACTGTAGTCAGAGTAGATGCCATTTTAAATTTGATACATTTGATTTTTAATGAATACGAGGCTGTGAGGGTTAGAAGATAATGTCATACTGCTGTGTACAGAGGACTTTAAAACAATATTGAACACATTGAACCAGAGCCCCATTTTCGTTCACATTAAATAAAATATGTAAAAAAATCAATAATTCACCAAATAAAATTATTCACCAAAAAATGTTAACTTTTGGAACACCAAAATGAAAACATACTCCTAAACCATTTTACTTCCATACTGTTTTACATACAAAACACAAAAAATTATATTAATTAAAATATATATTTTTTGTGTTTTGTATGCGTTATGTATTATTTTAGTGGAATTTGGAATAATGTGCACCTATGAAATTAACGTAATAAGACCAAGAAAATGTAAAAATTTTTTATTAAGGGCCCATTTTGATTTCATCTTAAAGTTAAAGATCCTTTTAAGTATGCAGACTACTCCAACTAGGGTCTATGTGATTGTGCATGTCTGTGTATGTAAGCGAGTTTGCGTGTGTGCTCCTACTTGTTTTAACCGATCCGCGTCTTATGGTGTGAGCTTTCAGTTTAAGCTGCTCTATCCAGGAGCTGCATCTGTCTGCAAAGGAACTGTAATCAACTGAGGAGGCTGGACACACACACACACACACACATATATATATATATATATATATAGACCGACATTCAGAAACAAACACAGATAGACACAAACACGCACATAGAAATATGCGGTCACAAATCCCGCAGACAAGTACATACACACAACGACACAACAGAGGGACAAAGAGAAGAGGAAACAAGACACAGAAAGAAAGAAAGAAAAAAAGGGGTAAAATGGATGATGCTAGTGTGTGTGCTGCAGCACTTCAAACTGTCACACACAAAAGGAGCAGAAATCAAAAGGGGAAAAAAACACCCTGCTGCCTCCAGAACTCTTAGCAACAGATCAGGTACTGACCTCTGGCTGATGGATGGCTGCCAACCTCTGATAGACCTGAGACACACAAAGGAAACCAATGCAGTGTTAAAGGGATGACACTAAAGAAAACCTCACGTCCGTAGACACGGTGTAACATTGGTTTTGCTTTGTTTCACAGAACTAATCGTGGCCTGGGTGTGGGGACACGCGCACACACATATTGTGATATACTCTCATGATCTGTTAAAATAGTCTATTTATTTTGATATTGTCCTTAAAATCTCCAGAGAGAGAGAGAGAGAGAGAGAGAGGTAGAGAGAAAGAGAAGAGAGAAAAGAAAGATACCAGACATGGCCTTCAGAGGGCGCTGTACAAGACCAACGGATGTGACGAGACAAACATAGTGTGACCGAGGAAAAAGGACGTGTGCATTTGTGATCAAAGCAAAGCAAAGCAATGGCACTGCACCATGCAAATAAACAGCATGCAAATACAGAGACAGAGGAGGAGAGAAAGAATGAATGCACGCATGTTCAGTCGGCCTTGACAAATCAGAGGATGATGAGCTTTGAGGAGGGAGGACACTTTTTCCATAAAGAGTGTGAAAGCTTGAAATCTCAAAGCTGTAAAACATCATTCATGACGCTGCATCACAATTATTACACAGAGCACTAATGCGCATGCAGCTTCCAAACATTGCTCTAACTATCTGTCAGTAGACTCAATTAGGGCTGGGCGATATATACAGTTTTACTGTGATTATTTTGTTGACGCATACAATAAAGCAACATAGTGAATACTGCAATGATTTTATGAAAGCAATATCATGATTTGAACATTAGAATCAGTTCTGTTACATTCATTTACATGAAACATGAATTAGTTCAAGCCCTTTTCGAAGAACTGATTTAAAATTTAAAAAATTGATTTAAAAACATTTAGAAGTCTCCATTCGTCATTTTTCATGTTTCAGTAAAAACAATATGTACACAAATACTGCTGTTTATTCCTACGTGTTATCAGGGTTTCCACACGTTCTGAGCAATGAACGTCCATCATTTTTCAATAACAAACTAAAGTTGTTCAACTAAAGCCATTAATAGTATTTTATAAACATCACTCACAAAAAGTAAATTTTACAATGGAGCATAACATAATATAACAACATAATTTAGGACAAATTTAGAAATAACCATGACTACATAATGACTGTTTATATTAAATTATTTAACATTTTAATTATAAAAATGTTAATATTAAAAATATAGCGATCATAACTTAGTCATTTGTATTACTACTAATAAAATGTTAATAATAACAATAGCATAACTGGACAAATTTTGAATTTTTCATGACTATCATGACGATTTTTTTTATTAAATGATATAAATATTCATATTTAATAATAACAACAATAATTTTTAATAATGTTTTATTACTATTAATTCATTTAAAAAATATTAGTATTATTTAATATTTAAATCATTCAAATTTCTGTGACTTTTCCAGACCAGGAAATCACGCTTTTGGAGTTTCCAATTTCCAGGTTTTCCAGAGATGCAAGAATGCTGTTATAATGGTTCATAGAAATTAAAATTATTTAACAAGTTTCTTAATCATTTTTGTGCTCATTTAGTGAAAAACTGTGTGGAAAACATGACTTGACTGTTTTTTTACTAAATGTGTCATTTCAGAGCATTTACATAAATATTGAGATATAAATTATGAAAAAGAGATATTTTTTTAAGCTATAACGCCCAACCCTGGACTATACAATCTGCACAGCTATACTTATGATGCCTCAATGCATCATATGCGACTCTGCATGGGCCCATGACAGAGTTGGTCTGTGCTTTGTTCATACTCATTACATCAGCAAGCTCAAACATTGAAATCACTGAGGCACCACTGAAAGAATGACAGTCTTCATCTTGGCTCCTCACTAGGACTGAACCTCAACTTTCACACTCTGTCAATCAAGATTGATCGGATCGGCATATGGCAGCAAGACTCATCCACTTTTTGATGCAGGACATTTGAGTATGTGTGTATAAGGATGCATGTAGAAGTATAGACTGTAGTCAGAGTAGATGTCATTTTAAATTTGACATTTGATTTTTAATAAATACAAGGCTGTGAGGGTTAGAGGATAATATGTCATACTGCAATGTACCTTGGTCTTCATTAAGCAGGCAAAAATTGTAAAAACATAAAATTTAAAACATGGTTTATGAAAGTTTCCTGTGACCTAGGACTTATTTAACACATTGAACTTCAAACCCCCCAGAGCCCCATTTACTTCCATATTGTGATTATCAAAATAAGCTTATTTACATAAATTACATACATAAAAAATTATATATACATTTACATACATACATATGTGACCCTGGACCACAAAACCAGTCATAAGCTGGTTTTGACTGGTTCATCTAAGCTGAATAAATAAGCTTTCCATTGATGTATGGTTTGTTAGGATAGGACAATATTTGGCCGAGATACAACTATTTGAAAATCTGGAATCTGAGGGTGCAAAAAAATCAAAATACTGAGAAAATCGCCTTAAAGTTGTCCAAATGAATGCATATTACTAATCAAAAATGAAGTTTTGATATATTTACAGTAGGAAATTTACAAAATATCTTTATGGAACATGATCTTTACTTAATGTCCTAATGATTTCTGGCATAAAAGAAAAATCAATCATTTTGACCCACACAATGTATTTTTGGCTATTGCTACAAATATACCCCAGCGACTTAAGACTGGTTTTGTGGTCCAGGGTCACATATGTGAGTATAGCAAGGTATTATTTTAGTGGAACATCAATTTGGAATAATGTGCACCGAAGACGCCCAAGCAAATGTTTATGAAAATTGTATTAAGGTAGTATGTTAAGTACCGGTATATTGGGCCCATTTTGATTACATCTTGAAGTTAAAGATCCTGTTAAATATGCAGTTTACTCTGACTAGGGTCTATGTGATTGTGTGTGTAAGCGAGTTTGCGTGTGTGCTCCTACTTGTTTTAACCGATCCGCGTCTTATGGTGTGAGCTTTCAGTTTAAGCTGCTCACACACACACGCACACACACACGCACACACACACGCACACACACACGCACACACACACGCACACACACACACACGCCCGCACACACACACACACGCACACACACACGCACACACACACGCACACACACACGCACACACACACGCACACACACACACACGCACACACACACGCATATATAGACAGACATTCAGAAACGAGCACAGATAGACACGAACACACACACAGAAATATGTGCACATGCGGTCACAAATCCCGCGGACAAGTACATACACACAACGACACAACAGAGGGACAAAGAGAAGAGGAAATAACACAAAAAGAAAGAAAAAAAAGAAAAAAGGGGTAAAATGGATGATGCTGGGGTGTGTGCTGCAGCACTTCAAACTGTCACACACAAAAGGAGCAGAAATTAAAACAAAAAAAACACCCTGCTGCCTCCAGAACTCTCAGCAACGGATCAGGTACTGACCTCTGGCCGACAGATGGCTGCCAACCTCTGATAGACCTGAGACACACACACACACACACAGGAAACCAATGCTGTGTTAAAGGGACACACCAAGGAAAACAGGATATTCCTTAATATTGTGAAAAGCCAGTGTGCAATCAGAACTCAATAATTTTTATGATAATTTTTCCTAAGATTTTAGTGGCCCCAGCAAAAAAAATAATAAATAAAAAATAAACAATCCATATACACACACGTATATTTTTGTTTAAAACTATTATTATTACTATTATATTAGCAGTTTATATGTGACAGAAAATTTTTTACAGTGGTAGCCAAAATATTTAGAACACTAGTATTTTCAGAAGCTAAAAATGGTTTTAAGTCAGTTATTTCTATTTTTTGCTGTAGTGTGTCAGTAGGAAATCCAAACATTCATTTAGCCATTAATTGTAATAATCCAGTGAGATTTTTTTTTTGCACAAGGACTCTGACAACAGCCAGATCTAATCTCATCATCATCCAGTCTGTCTGGAATAACATGAAGAAACAGAACAAACTGAGACCGAATAAATCCAGAAGAACTGTGGCAACGTCTCCAAGATGCTTCAAGAAACCTACCTGCAAAAATGCAGTAACATGAGGAATGCTGTCAAAAATAATGTCATAAATAGATTTTCTTTATCAGTTAATTCCTATTAACTAAATTAAATCAACATTTGGTGTGAGCATCCTTTGCGTTGAAAGCAGTCTGTGCCCTCGGTGTACTTGTGCATAGTTTTTCAGTAGTTTTGCAGGTAGGTTTCTTGAAGCATCTTGGAGACGTTGCCACAGTTCTTCTTAGCATTTTCACCAGTTAAAAATGGTTTTAAGTCAGTTATTTCTATCTTTTGCTGTAGTGTGTCAGTAGGAAATATCAGTTTACATTTCAAAACGTTCATTTTGCCATTAATTGTAATAATCCAGTGAGATTTTTTTTTTGCACAAGGACTCTGACAACAGCCAGATCTAATCTCATCATCATCCAGTCTGTCTGGAATAACATGAAGAAACAGAACAAACTGAGACCGAATAAATCCAGAAGAACTGTGGCAACGTCTCCAAGATGCTTCAAGAAACCTACCTGCAAAAATGCAGTAACATGAGGAATGCTGTCAAAAATAATGTCATAAATAGATTTTCTTTATCAGTTAATTCCTATTAACTAAATTAAATCAACATTTGGTGTGAGCATCCTTTGCGTTGAAAGCAGTCTGTGCCCTCGGTGTACTTGTGCATAGTTTTTCAGTAGTTTTGCAGGTAGGTTTCTTGAAGCATCTTGGAGACGTTGCCACAGTTCTTCTGGATTTATTCGGTCTCAGTTTGTTCCGTTTCTTCATGTTATTCCAGACAGACTGGATGATGAATGTTTATTTATTTTTATATTTTTTGTTGTCATTTTCATTTTAAAGTTTAGTAATTTTTGCCATTTTTTTATTTTTTTAATGTATTTCTTAATGTATTAAACTGAATGAAAATGAGAACTAGACAGAAAAAAAAAACAATTTCAGTTGGCATTTATTTTATTTCAATTAATGAAAATGTATTTTACGGCTTTGGTTTTAATGCACTATAATAATGCACCTAGCACTAATATAAAAGGAATATGGCAAACATTTGCAGAGCTATAAAGGACTGTATGTGAAGTTTAAAGTGAGGATTCACCAGGGTTTACCTTTGGGGGAGCTGAGAGGATTGGGAGCAGATGTTTCAGCATTGAGCTCCAGATTAAACTGAAGCTGCTCGTCATTTTCTGTTATGGCTGCAAGAGACAATCAACATTGAGGATTTGCTTTTCAAAAAAATGTCTTACATGAACATGCTATACATACAGTACAGCACATGCTTACCCTTTATCAGTGTCTTTTCCCCACTTTGTTTGCCATTCTCCAAAAGTTGCTCTTTGTCAAAGCTCATTGCCACAGCTGTCACCGCCACCTGCCAATTAAAAAACACAGACCAATCACGTGTGACAGAGGTAAAAGAACGGGAATGAATCTAAACAGGACAAACAGACCTTAATGCCTTCGCTCTTACTTACTTTTTTGTTGTTTAAAAGTAATAAGATCACAAACTGAATGTTTAATAACATATTTAACCATTAAGGAAATAAGGTCAGTGTTCTCACCTGAATGAGCTCATCTTCAGGTATGGCTACGGTGAAGTTCAAGTGACAAAGACAACAGGGGACCATCGACCGCAGTTTGAAGTACAAACTCTACAGAGTATACACATATATTCCAGCTAGAGCAGTGATATCCAAACACACTTAAATCATTTGGTTTAGCTGGTCCATATCAAACCATGGTTGTACTGATCTCATGAGGAAAAAAAATAGATAAATGTATTCAGAAAATAGGAAAGATTTATTCACCTTCAGCAGATTCTCACAGAGGTCACTGAAAATCTTATTCAGCCCCTGATTGGTTAAGTTGGCGTTAAGGCGGAAGACCCTCACAGAGGTAAACATCTGAAGAAAAATATGTTTGATTCCACACCAGACAACGACATGCTCATATAAAGTTATATAAACATTATAGAGACAATAAATATGTTTTTCCAGAGTGAGCATCTCTCAAACTAGCTTCATCTGTTTGCATATAGTAGGGCAACAATAACTGTCTTCATTGTTAATATATACACATATAAAATGCTGCTCATAAAATTTATATCTGTGCTGTGGTTTGAAATGGCTCTTGCTGCCATTCTGGCTTTATTAAAATACTGTCCATTTCCTGAAAACTGCAGATGGTGTGTTGATGTGTTTACATCTTCAAGAACTCAAAACTCAACAGAAACCAACAGGTTCACTGGGATGAACGTTACCTGTATAGCTGAAGTCCAGTTCTGAATCCCAGGCATTATCTCAGTGTTGCAGCTGTAGAATCCTGAAGGGAAGACAAGAGAACGTACATACACAGGTGAACATATCGCCCAGTAAACAGAATAGAGTCCAACAATGGTCTAGCACATGTGTTTACCTGCTGGGGTGGGGGAATCAGTCAGAAGGGCATGTATATCTTCCACAGCGTCCGTGTCATCAATCTAGAAGAATATTAAAACATTAAAAAGATCCTTCAGTCTGCAAAATGCATTTCCAGCATCTCCATGTTCATCTCTCGAATCCATCAACCTACAGTGCAAGCCAACTTACCTCCAACACAAAGGCATCCTTCTTCCCATGGGATAGGTCTAGTTCTGAAACCTCATCTGAACTCTCTGATTGAGAACGAAAGAGACGAGACCTCTGACGGGGCTCAGGGATCGGCGAACCAATGATCTCTTCGACAACCTCCTATACAATGGGGGAAAAAAATTTTTTAGTTGTGTTTCTGAAAGAGGAACAGGTGGATCAAATAAAATAAAATATAAAAGCCTTGAAATACACTTGATGTGTACATGTACTTACAGGAGGATTGATTTCATACAGTTCTTTGTTTTTAGCAATGGTGTCATTAATTTTCTTCTGCATATTGGAGATATGCTGTTCGTATGTGATGTCACTGGGAGTTTTTCCCGCAATCTGGATTCCTCCAGGACTAGGTAAAGCTGTCAGATAAACTCCTGTTGCAGACTAGATGCAACAAACAACATCTATTAGCATGAAAACAGCAGCATATACAGTCATATTTAATAAAGTACATAAAATGCACTGAGCATTATTGGTAATTGCACACTGACCGCTAATCCTAGCAGCATGGTCTCTCCAACGCTTATTTGGATACGTAGACCAAACAAAGCGTTCATGCCTCGTAGCTTTAATTTGTTCATCAGCTGTGTGTGGAGTTCGTACTCTAAAAATGGCAGAAGATTGCTAATAACCGTGGCATTCCCTTCTCCTTGCGCCTTCTTTTTAGTCCGGCACAGCCTATAGTGAGATGCAAAGAATACCCGGATGACCTTCTGAATGGAGCACATTGTGAGAAATCTGTATCCGACAATGCAATGGGCTTGACTTAACGTTCATTCAAAGTAATTATTCACTTGGGACAAAAACAGTTTCAAATGTCTGTTTTTATAAATTCACTCAAATGCAACATTGTCATGTCTCATTACAAGTGTGGGAAGATGGTTGACGCATGTCACGCAAGTCACTCAAACTCAGAGCAGATGCAACAATGGGTTTGTGTGGAAGTTTTTACTACAAACTGAGTCACTATGAGAAACTGAAAACCCTAAATAATGAGCTGCATGCGTGTAAAGGAACACAGTGCTGTGCTTCATGCTGAAACAGGCAGCACACATATTTATCTAATTAAATCGTAGCCTTTGAGATTTGTTTTATTTCAATTACATGTGCAGCCCTACACACTGCTATTTAAAATGTATCATTGCATACTAAATATAGTTTCATATACTATTTTCGTTATACTGTGCAGTATGCAACACAATAATATACCATCTGGACAGGATGTCCTGTGCATGTAATACCTGGCCTGAATCAGGCAGCCCTTCCCGGTGACGTTGGCTTCAGTAGGCAAGTCTATTGTGGTGAAGAGGACATCGGGCACTTTGTAGCGGCGACAGCAGTAGCAATAGGTGAGCTGAGCAGGAAACGGTATATTCAACTCATCGTATGGTATGTGACAAAACCCACAGCCAGGGGACACCACCTCCTCAAATCTAACAGAAATAAACACTGCAATTAGTACATAAACAATAACACAAGGGCACACACACAGACCCAATCACCCAAATGAGCTAAAACTGAATAAAAGAATTACATAAGCATAAAAATGTGTCAAGGTGGTATTATTTTTATGCAGAGACTAATGTTTTTAGCCCTCAGGACTTAATTTGGTTAGTAGCCGTAAAAAAACACCCTCAGCAAACATACACAGACACACACACACACACACACACACACCAATTTAATTAGTATTGTTTAGTATTGAGATAAAAGGAAAAGTTCACCCAAAATGAAATTTAAGTTATGATTTACTTACACTCGTTTCGTTCCAAACCTTTTAGCTTTTAATGCCACCATGAAATCCAAATTGACAATACTGCAGTGTTTATTAAAAATGATTAATTCATCAATATCATTTTTTTAATTGATGTGCTCTTGTAATCTTTAATCAAAAATATTAACTTTCCCTTCCCTCGCAACAACATCCCTTCACATAAGATTGCAGCAAACAAACAATCTAATAAATTCCAAATCCTAAATTTTTTATATTTTTTTACTTGTTCGAGAAGCCATTTCACTCAAATATATGGCATGTTTCATTAAAACAGACAGGGTGAACTGTCATTTCATGCTATCTTTAAAGTTGCTGTATGACTTTAGAAGACTGGGGATATAGCAAACAAGTTGAATTATTATTATAGATTATAGATAATGTACTTATGGTTCACCTTTTTTGAAGTTTGATAAAACATGAGGGGAGAGTTAATCACATTTTTTATTTTTGGGTGAACTATTCTTTTAAGAGTCCCTTAGCATGGGGCCAAAGGTGTGTGTGTGTGTGTATGTGTCGTGTGTGTCATTAACCTACCCTAGCGATGCTGAACTACCCATATCCCCCTCGACCCTCTCTGACCCTGTAGAAAAGACACAAAGCGGTTGCCGTGACAACCTGTGTTCGGTGTCCAGCGGGCCGTCCTGCATGAACCGGGAGCTGAGGATCGCCGCGGTGCCTGACGCTGATAGAATACACACCTCCTCACTGCAAACACAAAGAGCGCATAATCAGAGCCTTTCATTAAGGCTGAATGACAGAATGAGAAAGCTGTGCAACTAAAAACCAAGACACATATCATTTTAATTGACTCCCTCAACCGTCTTGAAAAACCTGGATATATGAGGAAGCCAAAAAACAATTGAGAACCAGTGTGTAGAAACATCCTCAGAGTTGAGTATTGTGTGTGTGTGTGTTTAAGTACCAGATGCTGGTGGACTCGCTGTACCCCACCACAGCGTGGCAGCCGAGAGCTTTGGCATGAGACTTTATTTCCTGACGGATCTCCTCCCACCACGCATCCCGTGTCTCCGGCTCATCTGAAACAAACATATTTACATCATCACACACACCCCTGGCACATAAACACCCCCTCTCGCTTTAGCAGCATACTAGCCCTGTTAGCTGGTTTATTGATGCTCCCGAATCTGGCACAACTCACAATCAATTTTTGTCTAAAATGTATTTATTTGTTTATTATTACTGTCTATATTCCCAAAGCGTATTTTTGTCAGCTGAACATCTTTGAACAAAAAAACTGAAATTAATATTGAATAACTGAACAACACGTGTTCTCTGATGTCAGTTAATGGTCACATGACGTAGGTAAACAAAATAGTAAATATTTTTAGCAAGGTGTCTATTTTAATATTGTTTATTTATCATAACTTTTCATTTTTATGATTTAATTATTAGCTTTTCATCAATTCACGAACCCCCTGCAGTTCTCTCATGAATCCCAGTTTGGAAAACTTGGCTTTATATCAATTATCGTAGGAATCATTTTCAAAGAGATTTTTTCTAGATGATGAACGATAAAAACACTGACAGTCAGAACTTTAAAATCTTCTTATTTTCTAGAGAGTTTGTTTATGCATCAGAAAACGTAACGTAATTGAGTAGTAGCTTGAGCGAGCATGTGGTGTGAAACAGGCCTTACAACATCATCAGAACATCAGTTTTATTAATTTAGCTGTATATATATTTTTAACAGTGACAAATATCAAAATTGTCCTCAGAGAGGGAGCAAACCGTGAACTAATGCAAACAAGGCTAGTACCTGAGCTTTTCTCTTTCACACACACATACACACACTCGCACACATGCACGCACAGGTGCTCACACTCTCTTAGAGCAAGGGGTTTTCACGAGATCAAACTCCCCTGCCTGTTTACCACAACTAGGAGAGGGTCGAGGGGAATGAGGAAGATGATGATGATGGTGAGGACGAAGAGGAGAGTGGTGTGATTTGCCATTCTCCTGACTGACAGCTTTCATGAACTAATCTACAACAGTAGGCAGAGCATTCCCCTGCTAGTGCAGTCATGCTTCCCAATGGAGGACAAACTCCATCCTATTCTGGATAAACAGCCAACAGCAGGAGGGAGTTTGATTAATAATGGTAAGGTTAAAGAGAGAAGTGCACAGCAGAAAACAGACCAGAAGCAGAAGAAAGTGTGAAAAAATAAATAAATAAAAACAAAAATAAATGATGACCTGATGCTCACCTTACCACTGCTATAACGTGATTCAAATCACTCGTAGCATACGTCCACAATTAACTTTCTTCTAAACTAAACCAAGCTTTCATTTGCTTTTGTAAAAACAAATAATTCTCAATTCATTGAAAAACAGCACAAGGTTAAAGAGAGAAGTGCACAGCAGAAAACAGACCAGAAGCAGAAGAAAGTGTGAAAAAATAAATAAATAAAAACAAAAATAAAATGATGACCTGATGCTCACCTTACCACTGCTATAACGTGATTCAAATCACTCGTAGCATAAGTCCACAATTAACTTTCTTCTAAACTAAACTGAGCTTTCAATTGCTTTTGTAAAAACAAATAATTCTCAATTCATTGAAAAACAGCACCCGTCTCAAAAATAACTTTTGCCACTTCTGCCAATGATAGATAAAATATACAGGCCAATAAATATGCCTTAAAGCCAAGAATTGCATTTGCATTATTGAACTACATAAATTTTTTATCATATTAAATTATATTACATAATTAAATTATTTAAATATATAAAATTCCTTTATTATACCTCTGGCAGCTTTTTAATTATCTCAATATTTGTGACAAATGGTTTGTATTTCTTGTGTATATCAGAAAGGTCAGACTATTTTTATTTACTCACCAAAACCAATTTATTTTTCACATTTTTATATATAGATTTAAAAAAAACACTAAAAGATGCATTAATGAAAAATAGGAGTTAAAAAAATATTCATTCAAGAAAGCAAATGTCCTTTTAAAAATCCCCCACTGACATTTACAACCCCAGACAATAGCCCTTTTCACACAGTAATACCAGTAAATTGCCGTAAAATTACCAGAATGACTTTAACGGCAAATTCAAAAATGCTCTATTCACACAGGCAACGACATTCACACATCGGTTTCAAATTACCGGTAAATTCTGTGACATCATTAACCAGAAATTACCTCTAAACGACTGCACCTCCTGGTGTTATGTTTGTAAAAATAAACATGTTTTCATTTTTGTGTCAAACGTTCACATTCATGCAGCGCTTTTGGTCCAGAGACATCATATTAGACGACCTTAAACTGAACTACACAGCGCAGAGTAAATGCGTTATATGCGTCAAAATGTTATGATTGGCCCAGAGCCACTGAATTTTGAATTTCAATGGCGCTGGATTGGCCCTGAGTAGATGTCTTACGTCAAGCATAATCTGGCAGGGTGCAAATTTCGGCACTACACCGGTAATCTTCATTCTGCATTCGCACACATCCTCATTCCATCAATTCACTGGTAATGTTACAATTTATCATACCGGTAAATTGTCTGAACGGTGTTTTTGAAAAGGTCCTGTTCACACATTATCTCTTTATGGCAATTTACTGGTAATTTTCCAGTAAAGTCTGTATGTGTGAAAGGGGTAAATGACTACTAATCAATATCAGAGCACATGTGATATCAGCTTACACAAACATAATCCATAATGTATGAATCCTTATTACTTTAGTAGAGGGAAGCAACAATGACCACAGAGGCAGCAGCACTGCCAAGGGCACAGAGGTCATGAGACCTTTCATGACTGAAAGTAGAACATTGCCTAAGTCCACTTCACTGGATTGGTAGATCAAGAGGTCATGTGATCAAGGAGCAGGGGACGCTGGGTAAGGGGTCAGGTGAAGCGCAGTCAGAGCAGATCAAGGAATGATCAGCCAGAGCAGAGAACAGCCACGCATCCAGCTAAAACATGCAGCAGCTGCCAGACACACACGTTCATACAGAAGCACAGCGCGTGGCAGCTCATGCAACACACACTACTGAGAAAAGGCTTGAGGTTGTATGTGCGAGTCTGTGTATATCTGAGATTGCCCGTGTAAGGCATAAATGACTCCTTTTACACGCTTAATTCATCTTTATTATCTTTATAAGTATTTGTAATCACTCTTGACAAAAATCAACTCATCTTCTTAATTGTGAATATGCACTCAATAACATATTTCAATACATATTAAGAGAAAAGTTCACTGTAAAATTTTAATAAGTCATTTACTGACCCTCCTGTTATTCAAAACCTGCATGACTTTCTTACTTAAAAAAAAATCTCCTTTTGTGTTGCATGGAAAAAAAATTCACGCTGCTCTTTTTTCATAAAAATAAGGCAAAGGGACAAAACAAGCACCTTAAGTCCAAACAAGCAGTACAAACATTTCATGAGCGCTATATTCCTTAAGTCATACTGAACTATTTGTGATGCACAGGCAGACACTGAAGATGTTATTTGCTGACAACCTTCCCATTTATTGCAGATTGGTTATGAGACATGCAAGAACCAGTGGTGTTTGGCGACATCCACACAAAACCTGTTGTGGAAGGTCTTTACATGCTATGCTTTTCATTTTACGAAAAACAGCAGCTGAACGTCTTTTTTGTGTTCCTCAGAAGAAAGAAAATCATAGAGGTTTAGAAAAACATGAGGGTCAGTATATGATGACAGAATTTCATTATTGTGTGAACAGTCCCTTTATGCATTATCACAATGTTGATTAATTGCTAAAGGAGAATATTCAAAATTCAATACTATCTCAAAACCAATAATACGTATTAATATTTAGGAAAGTTTGTAACAGATGAGCTGCCAAGGGCTGCATGTGTGTGTGTGTGTATGTATGTGTGTGTTTGTGTGTGAAAAGCAGGACTGAGGGTAGGGTAGTACCTGCAGTGAAACTATTCCAGTCTAGCAGTTTGTATGATCTGGTGTTACCCAATGCTGAGCCAAATCGCCACATTAGTAGATCGGTTAAAGGAGCGGAGAGAAAAAGAGAGAAAGAGAGAGAGAAAGAGAGTAGAAAAGAAAAAGAAAACCAAACACCAACTACAAACAAGAACACAACACTGGACAACACCACTCCACAGGAACTGCAAAGTCAGACAAGAGTTATCTGAGCGGGTGACCACGAGAACGAGAGAAGAGATGGACAGAGAGGAAGAAAATAGAGGTCTGGGAGAGAGAATTAGGGGGAAAGAGGTAAAAGAAGAAGAAGAAGAGAGAAAGATAGAGAAAAAAAGCATGCAGCAGCACTATGTCAGAGGCTCTAAACCAGCACATCTACAATAAAAATACATGAGCGGCTCCTTCAACCAAACCATGCTTTAATTAATGCACACACACTCGCAAACACTAATAAAACCTTCGTACACAGATGTAGTAGTAGATGTGTTTCATTTGTATGTTGTGGAATAACAACTGTGGGTGTATGTGTGTGTTTGCAGTCATCTATAAGTTACAATTAAGAAAATAAAAGAATAGACACTCTCTGAGTTGTAGTTCAGAACTTAATTACATTTTTTCTCCCTTTAATTACACTCCACTATACAAAATAACAACCTCTCTATGTGATACCTTAATTGGAAACATGTCAGCATGCAAAATGTAAATTAGTAGGTAATGGCTCAGCTTGGTTAGCTTAAAGCCTGAATCCATGCAAGTTTTAAAGAAATACAATCAGATCACTGCAATGGGCAGCATCACAAAAGGTGACAAGGGCTATGGGTCAAACTGAGGATAGACAAATGTTAGGATGGGTAGGGAATGAGAATTAAAAAGAGTATGAGACAAAAAAAAAAACAGAAAAAAATTTATATATTAAATTCATGCAACAGGGATGTAAAAGTTCACCCTGACAAGCATTTATTTGTTTATTTATTTTGCAGTGCATCATGAAATTTCATCATGATTTAATTCTATTTTATTATTTTGGTCTGATTCATAATTATTTAAAAAAATTAGCTAAATACACAAATAACAGGGACAATCGAACAAGTTCTTGTAGACTGAGAGTCTGAATTTGGTAGATTTCTACAGCTCAAAATAGTGTATACAGTCAAACCAAAAATGATTCAGACACCAGATATAATTTTTGATATCTTTTTACTAGTGGGTGCAAGACACTATAGTTTATTTATGTAAGTGTGGATAGCAAAATAAAGTGAACTGTGACATATTATACTCAAAAATTCTTCATACAGTGGACTACCAGTGAAACTGAAAAAAAATTGGGACCAAAAATTATTCAGACACCTTGACCTGACCATGTTTTGCCTAAGTGTTTTTTTTGTTTAAACTGCTTAATGCGACCTTTTTAAACCAGACTGAACAAAATTAAGCATTGGTTGGTAATTGGTTGACCTAAATTGGTATTATCTAATTGTGTACTTAAATTACCAGATGAATAATTTTTGGTTGATTGTAATCCATAACATACATTTCTATCAAAGTTATCTAACATCATCAAGATGCATTTGTTCTGTGTGATGAGAGGGGCGGGGCCGAGAGCCATGGGAACGGAGCGAGGCCGGTGGAGTAAATGCTAATGCGCGACACCTGTGCCACTCACCGGTCTCGAGTCTCACGGAGGAGCTCCGGAAGGATAAAAGGAGGAGTGACGACGACGTGACGTGACGACGTGTTGGACGAGAGAGGACCAGGCCTGGATTTTATTTTGTGTTTTGTGTGCGGCAGTCGTCCGTGAGGGGCTGCCGCTTTACTTTCATTTTGTGTTTGTTTATTTTATTAAAGTCTTTAAATGTTCGCCGGTTCCCGCCTCCTTCTTCCCGTGACTACGAACTTTGTTACATTCTGAAACAGCTTAACTTTGAGTTCTTGTCATATTTTATTACCATTTTCTAAACTATAGCAAATAAACTGTGATAATGTGAGAAATGTTGAAGGTGTCTGAATAAATTTTGGTTTGACTGTATATGCATACTTAAAAAAATACTAAAAAATGATAATCAATAATAATTAAGCAGCAAATCAGCATTTTCCATCAAAGGAATAAATTACATTAAAATATATTAAAATATAAATAAGTATATAATGGTCATTATGTTTCATAATATTACAGTTTTAATATTTTAATAAAACAAAATGATCATTTCAGTAATTATAATAAATTTAGAATCAAATAATAATTATTACTTAAATTTTATAATATATATAGCTATACATTGTCTTAAATTCACAAAGCATTTGCATTTCCAAGCTGTGCATTAAAAGCTTGCCAAAACCTGCCACTTTTCAGTTAAAATTTTATATTAAACTATTATACAATAGAATATTTGATTACACTTTATTTTAAGGTGTCCTTGTTACAGTGTAATTATATATTTAAGTACTGAGTAATATTAATTAACCACATGTATTTACTAAATGGTTAGGGTTAAGATTAGGGTTTGGTTTAGAGCTACTTGAATGTAATTATTCATAATTAATTGTTATTATAATACATTTACATTTAGTCATTTAGCAGAAGCTTTTATCCAAAACGACTTACAAATGAGAACAATGGAAGCAATCAAAATCAACAAAAGAGCAATGATATACAAGTGCTATAGCAAGTCTCAGTTAGCCTAAAAAAAGTACATGTAGCAAGGTTTTTTTTAATTATATAATAAATAAAAAGAAAACAGAATAGAAAAAGAATAGAGCAAGCTAGTGTTAAAGGCCTTTTTTGCTTCTGTTAATTGTATAATAAATAAAAAGAAAACAGAATAGAAAAAGAATAGAGCAAGCTAGTGTTAAAGGCCTTTTTTGCTTCTGTTAATTGTATAATAAATAAAAAGAAAACAGATAGAATACAAAAAGATTAGAGAAGCTAGTTTTAGTTTTTGTTTAAAAAGAAAACAAGCAGTTTGTAAATGAATAGAGTGCAAGTCTAAAAGGGGCAAGTTTTTTTTTTTTTTTTAAAGGGGTGGTTCATTGCGATTTCACTTTTTTTAATGTTAGTTAGTGTGTAATGTTGCTGTTTGAGCATAAACAATATCTGCAAAGTTACGAAGCTGAAAGTTCAATGCAAACGGAGATATGTCTTTTAAAATTCTGGCAGTTTAATGCCTACAAAAACGGCTGGTAGGGACTACAACGAGGTACTTCCCGGGTTCATGACATCACAAACCCAGATAAACCCCGCCCTCGAGAAAAGGCAGCAAAGGGGGCGAGGCCTGCGCTGCTTTAGAGAAGAGGATGAGAAAACTAGAGGTGCACGTAAAAATCTGTTCATATATGAATCGCGATTCTGTCTTTTATTTATTTGCTACATAAAACATCTGCACGAAACAAAAACAGCAGGTTTGAATGAGACGCACTCTCTGACAGCAGGTGGCACCTATGAACAGGGTTGCCAGGTTTTCACAATAAAACTAGTCCAATCATGCATTTCGAGGGGGGTTCCCCTGTAAAAATCGCATTCCGAGGGTAAAATACACGTTTTTCGGCGGGGATCTTCCAGTAAAATTCACATTCCAGGGACTAAATATCACGTTATTGGGGTCGCTTCAACCCGCAGACATGAACAACAACCCGCGGCAACAGTGTTAAAGTAGCCCAATTCCGCGGGAAAATCGCGATAGACGGGTTGGCGACCACTGATTTAGAGGGTCAAATGAAGATGGAAGAGATGTGTTTTAAGCCGATTCTTGAATAATAGTAAGTACATGTAACATGTAACAAGGACACCTTAAAATAAAGTGTTACCGAATATTTTAAACGTTGTATTAAATTGCATTAATACCAATATTTACATTCCCATAATGCACTGTCAGCACAGACTAGAAAGGGTACATGTGGGTTTTCAAAAAGTATTTTTTGTGCATGTGCTAATAGTGCAAAAATGTAATAGGCAAAAATAATGTTCAGGGGAGATGAACATTAAAAAATCTTCTCAAAATCTTCTACAAGCAAATAAGAGTAATAAGAGCATCCCAAGCTGGAGAGGACAAAACATTAAGGCCAAGAAATGGTGCATGTGATGCAGAACATACACTGTACAAAGAACTTAATTTGAAAATACAACAAAAGCCTCACCAACAACATGCACACTGTCAAACTACCTCATAAATGCACCTGCTGATTGATTTATCATGTGCTAATAGTGCAAAAATGTAATAGGCAAAAATAATGTTCAGGGGAGATGAACATTAAAAAATCTTCTCAAAATCTTCTACAAGCAAATAAGAGTAATAAGAGCATCCCAAGCTGGAGAGGACAAAACATTAAGGCCAAGAAATGGTGCATGTGATGCAGAACATACACTGTACAAAGAACTTAATTTGAAAATACAACAAAAGCCTCACCAACAACATGCACACTGTCAAACTACCTCATAAATGCACCTGCTGATTGATTTATGTTCTTGCTACAGTGAAGTTATGTTTCATGTTGTTTTAAATTGTGTTCATGTATCATATATTTGGTGCATTTGCTTGTGTTTGTGCTTGTGGAATATGAGCAGTCTTACCTGGGTTGTGGATTCGATCCAGAAGCTTTACTGAGCGCGCACTGACCACACCACCCACATGAAGGAGAAATCCAGGAGGGAAGGCGGCCAACGTGAAGAAAGGGTATTCCTGAAACACACAGAACGGTGATGGAGGGATCATACAGAAATGACACAGGTGACCCACTGGCATTCTTGCAAATGTCTTGAAGACAGGTGAACTTCTGTACTGAAATCTTTACACAGAACTAAAGATTTTACAGCACAGAAATTAAAACCTGTGGGTCATGCCATTATAGGGCTGCACGATTATGACAAAAATCATAATTGTCGATTATTCCCTTGAAATTGTAATTGCGATTATTAATTACGATTATCGCAATTTACATTGAATGATGTTTATACCATTGTTTGATGCAACTGCATGCCGTATTTTTATATGAAAATAAACAAGCTGAAAACACTCTAACTGAAAAACCTTTAGTGTTTTTCTATAGTATTAAGCCTCAAATCTCAAATATACATCGGATTGGTTTCTTCTTTAAATTATACAAAAAGGAAAAATATGAATGGTATTATAATGTTACACTAAAACTAAAACAATGGAAAAACAATGTAGAAAGAAAAAAACATATATTAAGCGTGCAGAATAACATAAGTGGGCTTTGAACGATTAATTGCCGCTTTGAACGATTACGTAATTGTGGCATCCATAATTGTAATTGCGATTAGAAATTCGATTAATTGTGCAGCCCTATGCCATTATATTGTCAATATTTAGCAATCGCAACACAAGACTCATGCAGAGATACAGAGACTCAGACACTGTAGGAGACAGGCTCTTTTACTGGGTAACAAATCTGTTAAGTGCAATACATCAGGACTTACCAGTTGATGTAAGTGGCTTAACATTAACAAGTGGTAATAAGATGCTCATAAAAGCAAATAGAAGCTCTTTTACTTATAACTTACCATTCTGATATACTGCATGCAAATTAGGGCTGCCCTCGACTAAGGATTTTTCTGGTCGACTAGCAGTCGTTCATTTGAAGCATTAGTCGACTAATCGCATATTTATTAACAAACCATTTGAAATCATTATAATGCGCCTTTAATTGCCTATAGCCTAATAAGCGCACGCATAAAGCTTGCCACAGCACACCGGCAGAAGAAATAATTATGAATGTGTCAGAGAAAAACAGTAAGGAGGCTGCGTTAACATTTTAATAATTTGATAGGCTAAACTACGTGCTTTCTTTGTTTTCGGCTGAAGAGATGAAGTCGGTTATTTTCGCAGTAGTGAACGTATGCATGCTTCATATAGATTACATAATCTGAGAATATTTGTTTTCCATTTGAATTGGTTCATTTGAAAGTAGACATTTCGCTCTCTATAGATATGTTTTTCATATCTGTAAGGCAAGTATACACGTATAGTTTCGGAGTTTCACGCTCAAGTTCACATGACCAAGACGGCAGAAGGAACACACATCCTGTTTGCTTTCATTATTTTACAAAAGCAATGTTTTGTTGTTATTCTGAGTGCACACAAATAAACGTAGTCTTTACAGATTTGAAAGATGCATTATGCCAAGTTCACACTGCACGATTTTAGCCCTGATTTTCCTTCCCCGACAGGTTTTGCAAAAAAACGCAGACAAATGCCCGAAATCGGAGGCAAATCGGTGCTTGTTCACGCGAGTGACAATCACACAGTGTGAATTATAAGACGCGATCTGAG
>NW_015645089.1:1798454-1805340 GCF_001515625.1 Sinocyclocheilus rhinocerous | reverse complement strand
ATATATGTATATATATATATATATACATATACAATAAAAAAGAAAAAAAAAATACAATAAATATACATAAAAGGGGTCTAGGTTTTTTTTTCTCTCCTGTAAATCATATTCTTATATAAAAAACAAAAGATTTATTGCATTTTTCTTTTTCATCACTTTGAGGGCTTTTGTAGACAAGCTCATTATAAAATGCACAAAACGTTGGTTTAACTTTCAAGTACTTAGATTTGTGTATTTAAAATTTTCCCAGCAGAAGTAGGCTATGTTACGAAGTCATCTTTGTTATTGTTTGTTCGGGGAGGAAGACAAATGCCCGAAATCGGAGGCAAATCGGTGCTTGTTCACGCGAGTGACAATCACAGTGTGAATTATCAAAGACGCGATCTGAGAGAATCGCCGATGCTTCACCGACGGCCATGAAATATTTGGCATGCTAAATATCTGGAGATGTCAGCGATTCAAAATCCTGCTGTGTGAAATGAGTTCTGACTGAAACAGTCATGCAGTGTGTAACCTCCTGTCGCCGATCCATCGTGCAATGTGAACACAGCAGCAACTGAATGCTACCCCAGATAGTTGTGCAGTGTGAAAACAACGATGATCCGATGATTTTGAAAATCATGCAGTGTGAACTCTGCATTATTCTTATCTGTATGACCAAAAATGACAGAGTATTTAAGAGCAAATGACCGCACTGGCCCTCCATCTATCATGCACTACTGTTCAGCTTCCACTCTCCGCACAGACACTTCAATAGCGCACATTTTTCTAGGTTAACATTAGATTAAGCGGCAGTGTAAAGTTGCTAATACTTACATATTTCAGGTGATAAGCCATATTTGAGGTCGAAGAACAATAGCTGAGCATTTGGATGTCCTGCCCGATGTACTGCATTGCCATAGGCCAGCGCCGTTAACGATCTGTCCATCACGGACTGCGTGACTTCGCCTGTGGATTTTTTTTTCTGCGACTAAGCGACTAATAAAATTTTTGGTCGACCAAGCCTCTTCTGTTCGACTAATGGTTAGTCGACTATTAGGGGGCAGCCCTAATGCAAATACATAATAAATATGCATGAAGTCCTGATTAAAAGCCTCAACAAAATTGTTACCAGTACATGTTTATTTCTCAACCATATAAGTATGAAGACACAGACTTCAAGATCTCTGGCTCTTCATTTACATTAATTTCTTTATATACAAGACATTTTAACCCTGGACCAAGTTCACAGCAAAACTGTGACATACAGGTAGACATGAGAGTTTCCTAGCACCTGTCAAAGGTTCTAGAATATTCTCCATGGAAATGGGTGCATAACCACATGGCCCCCAAACCAATAGTCACAATACTGATGTGTCATTGGTTTGATAATGAAGTCATTAGGACAGTAGAAGAGATGTGGGTCTTCCAGTTCAAAGTTCTCAAACAGGAAGGAGTTTGGGAAACATGAAAGATTCTACGATCAGAAAACATTCGGCATGCCCTCTCCAGACATACCCCTGTTCTAACAAACGCTTCAGAGGATGATGAAACCCCCTGAAATCCAGTGAGAGAATGACAGAGTGGACAATGAAACATCATTCTCATATTCACCAGTTCCACTTTTGTGCATAAACTTGATTGTGACTATTTAAATGCATGTGAATGTGTCTTTTTCTTACTCTCTGCTCCAGTGCTGATTGGGTCTGCTGCCTCAGAAGAGCTTTAAGAGGCCCCCCCTCCTTCCCTGCACTGCCGCCACTTCCCATTCCTGTTCATGATGGAGAAGAGAGAAATTCGGGGGAAATGAAAGTAAACAACACATCACTTCTAAACAACCCAGCGCACAATGTTACAATAGCCCATGCAATCACATACATTCACTTCTTCTAAGTGCCCATGGCTGCATTTACATGCACAAGAATAATCAAAACCATTAATTAAAATTACGCATTTACCCAATTAAGCCTATGTAAAGCCTTTATTAATATTTTGGCTACTTGAACATTAATATGAATTTATTGACAAGTAAGCAAATCACTCATTTATACCTGCATAAGTACAAACTTTTCAGTGAATTTTTTTGGAGTGAAAAGGAAATTGATATAGAGAAAAGCCTCAAGGCTACATTTAGTTATGTATTGTGCTCTTGTGTGCTGTTGTCAAAAGTAGGAAACTAACATGCATACAGGAATATTCCAATACCTATGGAGCATATATGACCTCTTTTGGAAATAAAGGCTTCACCAGAATACCTTAATAGGGAAATTATGTGCATGTAAAAATGGTTAATATACACTATTGTTCAAAAGTTCAGTAAGATTTTTTTCAAAGAAATCTCTTATGCTCACCAAGGCTGCATTTACTTAGAAACAGTTGTTATATTGTGAAATATGATTACAAATTTAGCAGCCATTACTGTAGTTTTCAGTGTCACACGATTCTTCAGAAATCATTGCTATGCATATGCTGATTTGATGCTCAAGAAACATTCATTATTATCAATGTTGAAAACAGTTGTTCTGCATAGTATTTTTTGGATACCTTGATACTTTTTTCAGGATTCTTTTTATAAGTTTAAAAAACAGCATTTGAAATATAAACCTTCTGTAACTTTATAAATGTCTTTACTGTCATCTTGCTGACCTGAAACTTTTGAACAATAGTGTAATTGATTTGGTGGACATAGCCGTTTTTGCCAACAAGGGATTTTCTACACTTTATTAGGTAGAGCAGCAGTCTAATATAAAGACAGTGTAATCGTAATACATATCTGAACACGAACTGGATATGTTCACATCCATTTTAAAAATGTAATAATGGCATTAGTTGGATAAACCATTAAAGTAATCCATGTATGAAAACATGAAACATTCAGAGACTTTTAAGAAATAACATTTATCGTGGCAAAAAAATGTGCTCTAATCACTAGCTGGGCAACTTCATCAAGTTTTCACTTTTTGACAGATTAAAACACAATTAATATACAGTTTCAGACACATAAGCTCAGAGCCCAGGCACTAGGAAATTAGATTTTTGGAACCAGCTAATAAGAGACGACAGAGGGTGGCTGGTTTATTTTTCCACTGGCAGAGAAATCTAACCTGCAGTCAGGCTGAAAAAACGCATGCAAGTGGGGTTTTGTTAAATCAGAGAGCTTAGAAGACATTAAACCACACCGCTCTATCATAACATTCACTCAAGAGTGCATTTGCCAAAAGATGTGTGTTGGCAAATGAGAAAAAAATCCATTTGTTAGTACGTTTTATTCAGCAACGGGCATGATATTCTGCCAGGGGGCAGCACAGGGGTTGGTGTGGTGACACTGGATGCAGTCACTGCACCAAGGGTCAAAGGTCATGGGAACAGCAGTGGGTGTATCCTACCAGAGGCCGCCAGCAGCAGTTCCTCACTGAAAGACACGCTCTTTCTCAGAATGGCTGTGTCTGATTGGCTGAGACGGAGTGGGGGAGGAGTTGTACTCCTGGAGGCCATCCCTGGCCATAAGTGATGGGGCAGATGGGCAGAGGGGAGGGGAGATGATTCAGATTCAAGGGCGGGAGTACTGGGAAACAGAAATATCCCCACTGACAGAGAAAGAATGAGAGAGAAGTTTGGGGAGGACAGGTATGAAGACATCATGAGAAAAAAAATAAGGGGTGACTGAACTACACAACAGATGGGGATGCAAACTGATGAGAGGTAAATAAAATGGTTTTCCAAGGGTTTTATTTCCAGCAGGTTGGTTTTGAAGGTATAAGTTGTAGTTTTTCCAAAACTGACATTTCTGTCAGAATGACTTCCTTAATCCATTTCAGAGGTGAATTCTCAATTAACTGCTCCAGATTAAAAACCTTATGACTTCAGAATATTGGCCACAAGTCATATGGACTACAAAAATTGTGCTTTATGGTGACTTTTTTTTTTTTAGCTTGACCAGACATGGTCACTATGAACATGTTGCTGTATGGAAAAAGAGTAAAAAATATATGACAGCATTTTCATTTTTTTGGTGGATTATCCCTCTGGGGTTCCTTTTTGATTTTTATTTAAAATATGTAGAAAAGGTAAAATAGGGTTTATTGCTATTTTACACATGAAAACAAATATTTCAGTGTTTCTTATGTTTCTTGTGCACATTAGCATTTCATTCTTCAAAGTCACTATAACAATGAAAAGCATAAAACTGACAGTGCTGAACAAACTTGATCATATGGTTTCTGTAAATCGGAGTGTCTTCAAGGAAAAGCCACACTTTATATTGCTTTTCAAGTACTCAGCACATGCATTTATGCAGACAATCTGTGCTAGCAAAAGCAAAGACTCTGGCATTTTCATTAAAGTCCAGATAAATATTAAACTTAAATCTACTTCACAAAAATACCTCTTCAGAGAAAATTACAATTCTGCCATCATTTACTCACCCTCAATCCAAACCTCTATGACTTTATTCTGAAGAACGCTGAGAAGATATTTGGAAGAACGTTGGGAGCAAAACAACACTGATCCCATCGACTTCCATTGTATGGACAAAAACACTCAGACAGTTCTCAAAATATCTTTTTTTATGTTCCATAGTAGAAAAATAAAGTCATATAGGTTTAAAACAACATGAACGAGGGTAAATAATGACAGAATTTCCATTTTTGGGTGAACTATCCCTTTAATAATTTAACCTTGCAGTGAAAAAACCTCCTTGGTTCACGATGAAACCGAATAAGTGACCTATTTTATAACACATAGAGGATTTTAAATAAAACTAAGCAGTTTGCATCCCTGGAAAGATAATGAAAAATAAGAGGCATGAAACAAAAAATGAAAAAACAGAACTAAAGTCCTTTAGAATCAGCCCCTTCTAAAGAACTTATGTCCTTTAGAAGGGGCTGATTCACATATGGAAGGCATGGTGGAGTTCATTTTCTTCACAGATTCCAAATGCACAAAATACGAGATCACTCCTTGAGTCAAATATAAATAAACATCTCACACACACAGATAAAGTAATAATGGAAGGGCAACACAACAAACATAAATTAATTAAACACAAAACTAGACCAAAATAAACAGAGACACTGCGCCCTAGACCCTCTGCCTCTCAGCCTTGACACTGGGGTCAGTGTGCTGCTATTGATTAAAATCAAGGCCCATAGAGAGAGAGAGCCTGGTAGAGTGTCAGAGGTCAGGTGGGGTCGGGTATCTTACCGGTTTTGGGGGTTAGGCTGAGCTCGGTGTCAGAGGAGGAGGACTGGCGACTGTAGGACTTGGAGGGGGAGAAGGAGGAGAAGGTTTGTGCTCTCAGAGGGGTGGGGGGTCCTGAGGATAACGGGACACCTGGGGCCTCCTCCCCAAACCCTGGCCTGTGAGAGCAAGGAGGAACACACTCCATCAACACACACGGACTCACAGGGTCATGCATGAGGACTGTGCCCGTGTGTGTGTGTTTGAACATGTGCATGTTTGCGTGTGTGTGATGTGGAGGAAGAGATTGTGAGTAAGAAAGAAAAAAAGAAAGAGTGCTGACTGCTTGCTGCTGAAAGGGTAGAGCGTGTGAGGATGTCAAGAAGAGACAGCAAAGCACTTTATGGTAGCGGGCAGGGATAAAAAAAAAAATGGAGGAAAAAAAAAAACACTGTGAAAACCAAAAAAAGAGGCAGGCCGCAAATGAGATGAACAAGAAGCGTGTTTCAGCCAACCAAAGCACAACGCTTTGATAACAAGGGTCGACTAATGCCTTCACAAGGCCAAAATGTAAAATTCAACAATCCTGCCTAAAAAAAAAATCAAAAGGTACGTACACGCACAAAATATAAACACAGAAGCAAACCGACACCTCTGATTGGATATACTCTGTGAGTGACAGCTGAATGCAGCTTACTGATTGGTCAGAGGCATTTTTAAGCTGAAAACAAGGTTGCTTTGGCAGCTGAAGGGGAGGGGGGCTGGTGATGTCATAGCTGTCTGCCAATGAAGAACGGGGTGACAGGTCCGTGGCAGAGTCGTGACGGGGTCATGGGGGTCGTGGGGTACCTGCCTACACTGCCTGGCTCTGGGGGCTTCTGAGCTCCTGTGTCTGGGTTTCATACCGGCGAACAGCAGTGTTGGCACAGAAACGGAGAAGCCCTGAGAAAGACGACTGCTCGCACTGTGAACTGGACTGCTGTGTGTGGAACGACATCCAAGAGTGGAAGGAGCAGCCTGCGGAGAGCTACACACACATTCACGCATATTTCAAACATTTAAACACACACGCACACACACAGTGTACTGAACATTCACAGAGAACACAAACACACATATAACAATGACATACAGAAACATGCACAGGCACACACCCAAGGCAGACCGCATAGAGAACCGACGGCAGGAAAGGTCCTTTTTGGCTGTATCTCACAACCTAGTGAGATGACTACCTAGACAGCTCCAAAAATGCTGTCTAGTTAGGCAGGTCACAGCCGTTCAAACATTCTTAGCTCCCAAGAAGGCACAGGACAAGACATCACAAAGACAAATCTAGGGTTGGGTATCGTTTGAATTTTATCGATTCCGATTCTTTTCGATTCCCAGTTTCGATTCCAATGTGATTAAATAATGATATCAAACATTTATCTTGTCTCTTTATTGCAAACCATTTATTGTAGCTGAATACCATGAACAAAAATCAACAGGCTACATAAAAACTGGACTCTTTAAGAGCTGTTTGTGTGCAAAATAGAACTGCGTGATTCTGGATAAATTGAGGGTTTTTTTTTCTTTTTTTCCCCCCCAACGGAAGTTGTGGTTCTTTCATGATTCTGAAGAAAAAACATTAGACAACTAAACAAAATCACATGTAATTTATAAATGAAAGATTCAATGACTCGCTCAAGATGTACTTGGTTCATTACCGGATGAATCGGCGTTCTTGATG
>NW_015645089.1:1792346-1797284 GCF_001515625.1 Sinocyclocheilus rhinocerous | reverse complement strand
GATCTTTAACGATCTATTAAATTAAAGTGCTTTATCATGTTGGTGGTGACACCTCTCTTGCAACATGTTTAGCTATCACAGATATTATACTTAGCTTTTTTGGCATCTGATCGCAAATGTAGCCAAACTTTGGAGCGCTTAGATTAGCGAGCAAGGTACTGGCAGATCGCTAGGTTCGGTCCTCACAGATGAAGAAAAAAAAAGCGCATAGGAATCGATAGGCAGAATCGAAATTTTAATTTGACAAGTATCCGATTCCTGACCTTAAGTATCCGATTCTGGAATCGGAATCGATTTTCGATTCTCAACCCTAGACAAATCACAACAGACTCAAGGCAGCAGTCCAGATGCAAAAAACACCTAGTCTGGAAATGCACAACTGAACAGCATTTAAACTTTAAGCCATCTAACGCAAACACATGCTGGTGCAGGAGAGATGCAGCATGCAGGAAAGCCAAAGAAAAATACAGTAAGAGCAGGAGGGACATAGAGGACATGCAGGGGAGAACAAGATTGAGGTGTGGTGTTTTTGTGTGTTGAGAATGCATTTCTGTAGAACTTATAAAACAGCAACTCATAAAACAAATACACGCACACACCCTCATTCTCATTTACGAATATAAACAGAAAACAGAGCAATTGTACAGCATTTTCTTCTTTTTCAGGTTGCATTAACACCTGTTTAATAAAACCAAAGGAATGTTAGATCATTTTAAGAAATTATTTAAATAATAACAAATTGCCTTGAATAAAAATGTCTGCTAAAAATAGAGGAAAATCTAAAACATGATACACTATCATTCAAAAGTTTGGAGACGGTAAAGACATTTATAATGTAAGTTGTAACAATTTTAAATAAATGCTGTTCTGTTCTTTTGAACTTTCTATTCACCAAAGAATTATATAATATATATATATATAATTATATATATTATATAAGAAAAAATATATATAATTATTCAACATTGAAAATAATTAAATGTTTTTGAACACCAAATTAGCATTACAGGAATAAATTAAATTTAAAAATATATTCAAATAGAAAATAGTTACTTTAAATTGTAATATTATTTCACAATATTACTCTTTTTACTGTATTTTTGATTAAATAAATGCAACCTTGATAAGCATAAGAGACTTCTACAAAAATGTTACCGACCCCAAATTTTTGAGCAGTGACTGAGAATTCAAAACCAAGACCCTCTATTATCTTTCATTAAAATTAAATGGAATCATTGTGATTTCTATCATATTAACCCATATATCATATAACATACACTTTTCAGTTTAAAAAAAATCTAATCTAATGTACTGCAGATGAACTAGGATAGCTAAAGCAGTTATAGAAAAAAGCAGTTATTTCCAAATCTCTTTAAAAATGATGCTGACATGCACATACACACACAAACTGACATTTTATCCTTGATTTGGAGCACAGGCGCTTTATGTGTGCGTAGGCGACACTCACTCTTTCATGTCTTTTGAAGGAGAGGAGTTGCTGGGGTGTGTGGCTGTGGCAGGGAGTGTGCTGCTGATTTTCTCAAGTGTGCAGGCTGTCCCGATGGCACGGACCACAAGGCCTGATTCTCCTTCCAGATCAAAACACTGTAGGTACCCCACCACTGCATTCCCTCCCATCTCCAGCACCTTCAGACCAATCTTCCTCTGCAATTCACCTACAACAGAAACACAAATGCATTTAGACAAACACCATGAGCCAAGAAAATACTGACAGGAGTGTCTCAGATTGCACATGCAGATGTCTCCAGAGACACAGAAAGCAGTCTTCTAGTAAGTAATCTGTTAGCAGATGATCTTATCCAAAGCTACTTAAAGTACACTTAGTCAGAGTAGATCAATTGTGCTATCCAAAAGTCCTAAATCTAGGTTGGTAAAAGAACAGCATTTATTTGAAATAGATTTTTTTTTAACACTGTGGAAGTCTTTACTTTCACTTCTGTTCAATTTAATGCATCCTTGCTGAATAAAAGTATTATTTATATATGCCGATTAGTCAGTATAAATTGGTAACCAACCACTGAACTAGCAGCCCTGCAGTTATCATGTGATCAATTCCATAAAAAAACACTAGCACCTCTAGCAACATATCCAAACATTTGAAAATATGAATATCTTCTACATAGACTTTCAGTCGTTCATTCACACTGTTTGTGTATTAGTACCTGACATGAGAAAGATGAGTCTCTGTCTGGCCTCATTTGAAGCTCGAGGGGTTCTGATACGGTCGATCCACTGGTACTCTGGATCCTCGTTTACCACAAGCTCTTCCACAAAGCCATGTACCATAATGGCCCGGTAACATCGGGGAATGGAGGTTGCTGAAGAAAAAGAGAGACAGAACCAGAATGTGAGTGAAAATTCACTGAGAATGACAAAATAAAGACAGGAAAGAGAACAGAGCAGGGCTGAAAGTGGAGGAAACAGATCGTCAGGGGATAAAGAAAAGAAGTATAGGAAGAAATGGAAGCAGACGATCTAGATACTTACTACAGAAGAATTTAACCCCACATGAAGACTGTCTAAAGCGGTTCAGGTCGTTGAAGAGATCCACCTTCACCAGCACATTGATTTCCCCTCTTATACCTGAACACAAGCATGTCATCAGAACAAAACAAGTCAGAACTCCTTAATATTATAGGCTAAATTTGCTTGCGGATACCCACCGTGTATAGTGTCATAGATGGGGAGCCAGCCAGAGATGACTGTAGCAGCTTCACTGCAGAGCAGTGGATCAATGTCGATGTACACCTTTCCTATGGCATCATTAGCGCTGTATGTGTCATGGTCAAGAACAGTTATCTGCAACGGCTCATCCTGCAAATCCTCATCATCCACCTAAGAGGTAAAGGAAAGATAAACATAGGGAATAGACTCTACAAAAATCCAACCTAAAGCAGGACAATTAGAAAGACCTTACCTCGAATTTGAACCACTCTGAATTCCACTGAGGATTCAGGGATTTGGGGTACACATCCGTTTTAAACGTTGTGTTTCCAAACTTTACCTGTGGAACAAAACTTCTTAAGTGCTGCTCTATGATAAAACAAGTGATATCCAACTGCATTTTAGGCAGCATTTTAATCTAATGGGCATAGGCAAGTGACTTCATTAACAGACTGATGCTTGACTTACTTCCACAAAGGCGTCTGTGAGATCGCTGGCACGGTCCATGACGGGCAGGTGCCGCCCGGCAACAATCTTCGCCTTTAACTTCCCAGGCATTATTCATCTATTCAAACATACATGAACACAAACAAACGGTTTGCACACTGGATAGAGGCAGAAAAAACCTGACCCATATCCATACACTGACAGGGATGTTTGAAACAGGTGATCAACAACAGGTGCCTTTGACAGATTGGAGGGTGGACAGAAGAGCCAGAGACTACAGATGCAGACAGAAAGCCTTATATAAAATAAACACACACTCAAATAAGTAATTAGCTCTATATAATTAGTATATATTAACATCAAATGTTCAATAGAAAAAAAATATCAATAGAATTTACATTTTTAGATTAGATTTTTAAATATTTATTTAAAATATTTAGTCAATAAAATTCTAATTATAAAATACAGGTAACGTAACATAACAAGATTAGTCAAAAAATAAACACATTTTTGATTCATTTCCCACACATTCGCCAAAATAATCAATTACATTACCCATAATAAATGCATATATCTGCATTATTGCAATCATCTTGTTCACTTAAAACCACAGCACTATTAGACATGAAAACATGATCTTTGCATAATGTTGATACAATAATTAATATAACGTCACACGTAATTTAATTAACTTGTTATGTATAATATCTCTGGGTTCACCTTGTGGTTAGCACCAGCAGATTGTTTTTTTTTATAAAATCACCGAAGTATTATATTACACTAGAACACCAAACCCATTCATCAAAGAAGTAATTCGACAATAATTCTTATATGTTGAATATACATGCATATCTCTGTATGGATCCGGCAGTAAGCAGTTCAGCTGCAATCACATTGTTTATACATCACAGCAGTATTATGTTAGACACAAAGGGTTATTAATTGAATGATTTGGTTATAATCGGGTCAGCTAAATTAGATTATTTTAGTGTTTTTGATCCTGTCAGCTCACCAGAGTTTCGCCTTTGCGGTTCAATCTGACATTAAAGTCTCTCCATCGATCCTTGCGCCGATTAAAAGTCTTCTTCTGTCATAATTAGATCTCAGGAAGGCGCATCGTCGATTCTGTGAGCCATTTTGATCGCGATCATATCAAAATTTTTATGTTTATGCGGCTAATTTTAAAAACAAATTCGGCCGTCAAATGAAACAACTCGCGCAGGATCAGGCGCATCGCTCGCGCAGGTGGGAGGGGCGATAACGGAACGTCAGAGCACATCCGGGTCACGGACATTCACACCATTCACACGTGTGTTTTTGGGCCAGATGCGTGCTTCATTTTTTATATTATATTTTTCACTTTCATCCAGAGTTTTGGCCATTATATAATATCCATCTTAAATCTTAATAAAATAACTGCACACATCAGCGCTGAACCTTTCCCAAGTGTCCAGGATTAAAAGTCAAGAGTCTTAAAGACTAATCCCATTGCATTCAGAGCCAAATAAACCAGTGGATGGTGCAGCCAGGCCTGTTATTAATCTACTATTATTACACACTGCTACCCCACTGGGTGATCCACTGCTATCCTGTGTAGCATGTGTAAACACATATTTTGTTAAGCATAAGCACTTAGGCATACTTGCACTTAATAAGTGGGTCATTCAAATATGTGTAGCTCATATACATATTATGTTGTGATATTTTGGAAAAAGTATTAAAAAGTATATATATGTATGTATATATATATATTATAAATATATATCTATATGCCATGTATGTATATATATATATATATATATATAT
>NW_015645089.1:1781941-1792144 GCF_001515625.1 Sinocyclocheilus rhinocerous | reverse complement strand
TATAAATTATTATTATTATTATTATTATTAATTGGACCATAGGCTAAATTGAATAAACAGCTCTGTTAGCAACAGATTTGATTAATCTGCCAATGTTTTGTAATATTAGTTGGTTTGTCTCACAATTTAAAACATAACATTTTGGATGATACATTACAAAAACTGGTATAATAATATAGCCTACAAAAAAAAAACATACATAGATAGATATATACATATGTATCTGCCTATCCAAAATCACCTTGTTCATGTAAAAACACAGCTGTATTAGACATGGAAAACATGACCTTTGCATAATTTTAAGACAATATATAAAAGTATACAAGTAATAAATATATGTCAAATATCTCTGGGTTCACCTCATTGTTCGCAGATTGGCCCATGCAGCTTATTTTTTATAAAATCGCCAAAGAATTCACATTCAGAATGATTTTTTTTTTCCATCTGATGTATGATACAACATTGACAGCCAATCAGAATCCGTTCTGTTTTAAAGAGCTCGACCATTTAAAGCGGCAAGTGACAAAACTGCGGTGCACGCTTATAATAAACAGGACATTATCATCTGTTGGCAGGGAAGCTAATATAGTTATCATTATGGTTATCTTTATAGTTATCATTCTTAATGTGAACGGGCCTTTAGGCCTACTGCATTACAGAAATGACATAGTTTCTAACATTAACCCTTACATAAGCAGGCATCACGTTATATAAAATCCACACCTGACTTATTGTCATCAAAGACTATTTTTGTGTGGATATGTATGAGTGGCATCATTTGTGTGTACGCAGTTTGTATGTGTGTGTTAGCGGGACAAGTAGCATGTTTATGTGCTTCTGTTCTAAGGATCAATTCGATATCTCGTAAATATCGGCTTAGTTTTAAATGAACCCTCGGATCAGAGGGTTTTTCACCTCATTGAGCTGCCTTAGGTGGAAATGCGCTAATATTGGATCACAAATGCAAGGGGGAGGCATGAGAGATATTCCTGACACCCCAAGCTGCCGAAACCATTCGCCCGTAGAGTCTGTCAGTCAGTGCCAGACAGGCGAAGCGGCAGAGAAATACATGGCCTGGGAAGCAGACATGCCTCAGCTCTCCGTATGGAAAGGTTCCTGAATAAATAGATCATAAACCTTCAACATAAAGTTCTTCCTCACTGAATCCTAAAGGACTTTTTGGTAAACAAATAACCTGCATGTAAAAGTTTTGCGAGATCTCATGAACTGATTATAGATGAAAATGTATAACAGTCCAAATGGTCCTTACAGCAGCTTTTGTATTCAAAACAATCAAGAGTCAAGGATTTAGCTAAGTCAAGCACATTAGCACTTTATACAATACAGATTGTTTCAAAGAAGCTTCATGGTAATAAACAAGAAAATAACAGTATTGATGTTATTTCAAAGTTCTTCAATTATGAAACAAATACAATTTCAGCTATAAAGCAGCTCTCAAAGACAATAGGATTTTGATGTGAGAGGACAACAGGGGATGTTTTTTTTTACTGAAGGATTATGAACTCGTATTTTAGCCACAAGCAATGGTTTCAAGTAAAAATGCCTTAATAATGGGTTTGTTTCTTACAAACAAGCAGATTTTCGCTTCACATGATGGTAACGGATGTACTGGAGTGGTGTGGATTACTTATGGATTATTATGAAGTTTTTATCAACTGTTTGGACTCTTATTCTGACGGCACCCATTCACTGCAGAGGATCCATTGGTGAGCAAGTGATGTAATGCTACATTTCTCCAAATCTGTTCTGATGAAGAAACAAACTCATCTACATCTTAGATGACCTGAGATTAAAGTTTCAGCATATTTTCATTTTTGGGTGAGCCATTCCTTTAAAGTACAATATCCGTTTAAAACACTGGGATAATATTTTAGGTCCTGGGTTGGTGGGCAAATGGTCTTTAAAATGGAGTATTTATGGAAGTGAGGTTTGCTCATGAACATGAGAGGGTGAGCAGGTGCTGATTGTTCTGACCTATGACTAATGGATGGAAACGTTTCCTTTATGCAATGCCTTGTTATTTGACTGTAATATATTTGCTTTAAAGAGGTGAAGACTTAATGACCCGGCATGTCCTGTAATTTACAGATGTGTATGGCTGTCATTTTTAGATGATGGAGTTTTCGTTATACTAACCTGTTTGATTTCACAATTTCCCATTATAGGATGTGCCTCGTCTGCTATATTGCATTTGAGATGCACATAAAAATGTATTTTGAGGCATTTACTGTATTAGGCTTTGAATTGCTTTGTCCTTGTGGCATAGGACACACACACACACACCACCCAGTCCCTGATATGTTGAGGACAGCTGCCCATTCATTCTCATTCCTGTCTCTGTGAGCTAAAATTACAAAGCTGCTGCCTGTCACACATAAAAACAATTGTCTCTGTCCTTTGTGCTTTCAGAAGCTGTCTTGACCCACGGGCAACACCTCAGGTAACACACGTCTCAACTACATCTCTCAATGCAGATCAAGGGATTTATTTAGTTTAGTATTGTGATTGCAACTATTCATAATTGTTTCTTTTTATTTTTGTTTATACCTATTTGATTTTACAGGTTTCACAATGGCGGACGAGTAAGTGTTTCATGCATTATGTTTTGTGAACATTGCCTGAACAAACATCTTTGTATATTTCTTTATCTGATAATATTTTCTTCTCTTTCCTCTTTGCAACCACCAATAAATATAAAATCTGCAGCAATGTAAGTAAATAGTCTACAGTATATGCAACCTTTAAGACTGAAATTAGAGCAATAATTAGTTAAAGGGATAAAAGTTTTAATAACATTATACAATAATTTTCTGATAATGTGATTTATAGTGTGTATTTGTATTCAAATTTTTACTTTAATTTTTGTATATCATCAATAGCCTCCTACTCCATTGCCCCCTCGAGTGCAAGCCAAGGTATTGAACAGCATATTGTGATTACGATATTGTGAAATGCACATTTATCTCTACATTGTTGAATGACAGAATATAATGCATAAAAATTAGGATTAAACTTGTTAAAAATTTTTTTTTTTTTAGCCGAAGTCTAAGATTTCTGCATCTCGAAAACTCTCCCTGAAGGTATGATAGTGGTGTGTGTGTGTGTGTTTTCTATATTTTGAGAACTCAGTAAATGTGCATGTGAACTGATTGCCAGTATGTTTTTTTGTTACTGTTTAAACCTACAGAATGCCTATTTACAGTACATTCTGTTTTCTCAGATCCTTTTGCTCCAAAGAGCCATGGAGGAGTTGGAACAGGAGACGGTCAATCGAGATGAGGAGAAGGTGAAATATCTGAGCGAGAAGCTTACGCCTCTTCAGATAACTGGCCTCTCAATGGATGAGTTGCAGGTTAGTGAAAGACAACTTCATTAACATATACAGACACTGACCAACTAGTAAAAAGCAAGTGAGTTTTTCTTTCTTTCTATATTTTTAGGAAATGTTAATAATTATAATGTTTATCATATATTTACTTAAAATAATATTTATATTACTGTTTTTAACACACTTGACTGAATTTATGTTCTTCATGAAGCTGGAATCTAGTCAAAGGTCAACTAGTCAACTTTCCATTTGTGTTATTTTAGTGATTTGCTGACTTAAATCATGAAACCACAAATCATAAAAAAAACATGTTAAATAGTAATACTAGTCATTTTGTAATTATAATTTTGTATGTGTCCAGAAACTGTGTCGGCAATTCAATTCCAAAATCGATGTAGTGGATGAGGAGAGATACGACTTTGAGGCCAAAGTGAATAAAAACAACAAAGATGTGAGTAATGTACCTTTCCTAAACTTGCACTATTAACAGATGACAGTTTCTGTAATTAACAGTGTCTGTGTCTGTAAAAGATCCAAGAGCTGAAGCTGAAGGTGCAAGATTTAGGAGGGAAGTTTAAGAAACCTGCCCTGAGGAAGGTGCGTGTGTCTGCGGATGAGATGATGAGAGCGCTGCTGGGCTCCAAACACAAGGGCTCCATGGATCTCCGAGCCAACCTCAAATCTGTGAAGAAAGAAGACATTAAACAAGAGAAGGTACACCTGCATGCAATGTGTTTATCTCAATTTTTTTATCTCAATTTTTTTTTAAATAAAGTAATTGCGACTCTTATTATCTCACAAGTCAGACTTATTTCCTCGCAATTCTATGCATTGTGACATTACTTTCATGACAGTTAAACTCATTTTCCCTCTTAAATCTAATGCATCCTTTTTAGATATTTCACTTTTTCTTTCATTCCTGTTATTCTTAAAGGTGATTATCATTATAATATAATATAACTTTTGCATTACATTATGGAGAATTGGGCCAAATATGCCCATTTGCTATAAATCATCCTTGACAGGTTTTTAGAGATTCAAGAGAATACAGGAAACCTATTTACAGTTTTTCAATTATCAGTAACTGCACACTTGATTTCTGTTCTGTCAGGTTATGTCGTCGGAGGTGGGCGACTGGCGTAAGAATGTTGAGGCCATGTCTGGTATGGAGGGCAGGAAGAAGATGTTTGATGCTGCTGGAGGAGGACAGTAATAGGAGTGTATATAAGAGTGTGTATAACTGTGTATATGTATGCGTGTGCATTTGTTATTAGTGACGTGTAAAATCAAAATGAAGAAAATTACCTGAAACCAGTCACCAGTAAAAAATAAACAATATGCATTATTACAAATACAAATCAAAAGAAAGCTTCTAACTAGGCCTATATGAATATGGAAATGTTTAATGTTACTTGCTATTTGCCCATTTAAGGTTAATAAAATTTTGATTGTGCTAAAATTGTGTGATTTATTATAACAGTAGGCTGTCATGATATATTTAACACATACTGGATGGAGAGAACTTCACAACCTTGTGTGAATGACAGTTTGGGCTCCTCTTACATATCAGGGTGGTGAGGTCACGTTGACAACTGACTCATTCAGATTATTCACACTGTGTGACTGACTGTGTGTTTGTGCTCAAGGACAAGAGAAGTCAGTGTGTCCGGCAGTGATTTTTTTTGGTCAACACCTGTCTGAGGGTGACAAAAGAGACGAGTTATTGACGTGTAATGCAGCCTGGTTTGGCAGGCACACTGTATGAACAATGGTGGAGAAAGAATAGTTTATCACCTCAAAACAGCATGATGAAACTTCCATAGTACTCTTAATATTTCTGCAGTACAAAGTGTGTATTATGGACAGTATGCAAATATTCAGCAATACCTTTTTCTCGACTCATTTTTTATGATTAGACTGCATGTGCAAAGGGTTGAGACATTTTTTACATATAGGCTAATGCAGGGGTGCCTAAACTCGGACCTGGAGGGCCGGTGTCCTGCAGAGTTTTGCTCCAACCCCAATCAGACACACCTGAACCAGCTAATCAAGCTCTTACTAGACATACTAGAAACTTTGTAGCAGGTGTGTTGAGGCAAGTTGGATCTAAACTCTACAGGACACTGGCCCTCCAGGACTGAGTTTGGGCACCCCTGGGCTAATACATTATTATCATCAATAATGATTAAAAATGCAAAATAACAGTTTTTTTTTTTTTGTCTCAAAAAATTTGAGATTGTTCACAAGTTTGGGGTCTGTAAGAATTTTGTTTCATATTTTTGAAGGAAGTCTTGCTCACCACGCCTGCATTTACTCAATCAAAAATTCAGTAAAAACAGTAATATTGTGAAATATGATTACAATTTCAAATAACTGTTTTCTATTAGAATATTAGAAATTAAATTAGAATTAAATAAATATTAGGCTTGAATTTAATTTAGTACTTTATTCCTGTGATGCAAAGCTGAATTTTCAGCATCATTACTCCATACTTCAGTGTCGCATGTTCCTTCAGAAATCATTCTGGGGTGATGGTTATTGTATAAAAAACGGTAGTAGGGATGATCATAATTGTTCTTACTATTAATATTGATACTATAAATGGTGATATAATTACAACAGAACGGGATACGATTACATAGCTGAGCAAATAATAATAATGATAATGACAGGAGCAGATATTCATGTTTATTATAAATATTATTATTGTTATTATAAAACTGTGATTTAACAATATAATAGGATATGGTTATATTTTATATATTACATGATTATTATAAATACTGGGACATATTAGAATGTTTATGATAATGAGGATTATTATAATGTATTATTGTGATTATTGTGATTATTGAGTATTGCATACACAACTCCAAATAAATGCACAGACGCGAGCCTTCGCTAAATATAGCCCTCCGTATAAAATTAAAAGGCATTTGTAGAATTTAAGCATGCTCAGAGGGAAGCCAGAGTCTCCTGTTCTTATTTTAACCCTTCACAAGCTCATACCAACAGATGGAGGGCCCTCATTTAACTTTGTAGACGCTCTGGAATTAGGTGCTGTATTTAGATGTACGTTACATTTTGGTGGAGTTATTTTTTTTTGTGATTATAGTTTGAAAACACTATATATGTTAAATGCAGTGTCTGATTTAAAGTGGTGAGCTTTCCTTTTAAAACTATTTTAAACATTCCCCACAATTTATAACTGCTTGTCGAACACAACGGGTGAGTGACAATATTTGTCCACTTTAAAGCAAATGCGTGGTTTTTTCATGCAAGTTTTTTTTTTTTTTTTTTACCTTGAATTATCAGTTTTAAAATCATTCTGATGGTGCACTGACTTCTAATAAGGCGAATGGCTTTTGTTTCTTTCCAAACGTCTTCTCTGGTAGTGGGATAATTTGAAACGAATTCCGCGACAAGGGCGGATTGCTTTAGCTTTACGGCAGCAACAAATGTATGGTGGTTGTGCTTCAAGGGATTCAGCTAAAACTACTGGCCATGCGCACATCAATCGTAATTTTTGTCAGACTGTACAACAATTACTGTTTTTGCATTATTGTAAGGGGTAGGTTTAGACGTTATTAAAACACGTGTACAGCGATCTACTGTAATTACGACAGTGAATTCCACTCGTTTAACTGTAGGGGGCTCCTGAGTCGAAAAACAAAGAACCGGTGGCAAATTGGGTTACACTTTATTTCGATAGTCCACTTTAGACATTCTACTAACTATAAGTAACTTTGTAACTACATGTCAACTACATGTCAACTAATTCTCATTAATCTGCAACTACACAACTCTCAGAGTAGACTGTTAGGGTAGGTTTAGGGTTAGTAGAATAAGTTGACAAAGAAAGTGTTAGAAGATATTAAGCAGACAGTCTACTAATACTCTACTAACTGCTAGTTGACATGTAGTTGCAAAGTTACTTACTGTTAATAGAATGTCTAAAGTGGACTATCGAAATAAAGTGTTACCGAAAATTGAATGCCGTTTCAAAGCAGTTCAAGCATGGAAAGCATTTCATTTTTCCAAAAGAAATGTACCTGTTTTCACTTTAAACAAATCATTTACATTTGCAGTACTGAGAATCCTCCTGCGGTAATGAGAAATGTTCTTCGAGGTTTTGGTCTAGTTATTTATTACAGCAACGATGCACATTTACAAGCAGCTATTTCTGGAGTCTGGCACAACAGACAGGGATTAACCTACGTAACAATGGAGTGATGGAACATGCCAACAGACAGAAAATAAAGAGAATAATAAACATCAAAAAGTTTATATTTGCCGGAAAAAAGTACAGTACGTAATGCTAATTAATATATTTTATTAATGCTCAAAAACAGGCGATGCTGATATTGATTATATAACAAATAAAACACACTGAAGGAATCTGAAGAAACATTTTATTTTAAGGTTGTTGGTGATCTGCATAAATGAGTTAAAGGTCATTTCCATTTTGCCGCATACAAAATATGTGGAAAAATAAATAACTTGATTTTTAAGTAACACACTATGTGAATGTCAGATTTGTTTTTACAAAAAAAAAAGCCCACCAAAAAACAAGCCAACCACAAGGGTTAAAAAAAGACTCTAAAAACAGCGGCAAATCCCTACACAAAACAAGAGCGTACAGTAGATCTGATTACTTCTCAATTACATACAGCAGAAGGCACTTTTGAGCGAGCATGTCTTATCTCAGTTTTCAGTGGGAAATTTTTTGCATGTAATTCATCGGAGTACAAACTCATAACAAACCAAATAAGAACCCTATGGAAAAGAACTGAAATTGATTGCGTGTTTGATGAACATTAGGATTGTTTCAAGTAATACTGTACAGGGTTGAATCAGTCTAAATCAACAGGTTTACTCTGGAATGTGTCATGAAGCTAAAAAACCCTTTCATTTGTACAAAAAGAGCATTTTCAGCTTTAAAACACCTTCAATAGCACTACAAAATGACAAATATCACAGAAAACATGGCTGGGTCATTTCATGCACTCCTTCAAAATACATTTCATTTTGCATAACGATAATTAAGCCTTGAATGAAGGTACTATGATCTATGACAATTAAGCACATCTAATACAAATAATTTTCATGTATTGCATTACAGTAACAATAATATGAAGACATTTTTTATTTTTAAATCAGCATAAAGGCCAATGCTACCATGACACATACATACTTTGAATTTAATATGGTTATTTGTCTGCATTACAGTAATGAGAATTTGGTGTACAATGTGCTTACTTTTTATGAAAATTGCTGAAAAATTATTCTTTTAACAAAATTTAATTTCTTTTGTATTTTGAGGATGATATATGACCGAGACGTGTTCTTGACAGGCTTTGTGAGATTGACTTGAAAACACAACAGCATTTCTAACCTAACATGACTTTCTTAGACCAACACGCTCTGTGAATATTGCACATCTCTTTGGTTTTGGCCACTGATTCTTTCAGTCCCTAAGAGGTCACACAGCATAAAACATATGTAACAATGAGCAAAGTCAACCCTCACCCAAGACACTTACCTACCTGAATAAATACACATTTTCTCAGTATATACATCTCATTGAACTTCACATTTCTGTCTGTTAGAATAGAATACTCAGCCATACACGACTGAAGGCATTTTATTGACCTGGAAGTGACAACAACACCAAAGAGATGCTGAAGCCATCAATAACTTGTATCAGTTCCTTTAAAGTTTTTTTTTTTACTCTTGATAGTATAGCTAAGCTTTGGAGAAACATTCCAACTTTGGAAATGATCTGTAGAGGTCTGGATGCAACAGTGTTACACAACTCATCTTCAGCCCAAACATCACAGACGTCTTTGTCCTGAGTCTCTGTGTGTTTCCATTAAACGATCACCTCACATTCACCTTCAGTCAGATGTGATCTGGAACACATCTGGAATGTCCTGAGGTTTAAAGTGCCATGGTAACCGCTGATCAGCAGCGGCGAGACTGTTGACATGCTTACGTGTTGCGCGGCATCTGGCGGTTCCACATTCCACGCTTTGAGTGAAAGTGATGGAAGAATTTCCTCAGGTAGAGTCGTTCCACCTCCAGCCCACCCTGAAGGATCCTTGAGACCACAGAAAACAGAAAGCACTTCACACACCAAATAATGTTTGTTTAGCATTAGGGATATTACAGTTCTGGCCGTTACGAAAAGCTGAATTATTTTCACATTACAGGCAATAACCTATAAATAGCCAATATTAACCCTTGTGTGTCCTTATGGACATTTCTGTCTTTTTCAGTTTTGTAATTTTGCCTGTGTTAATGCCAACAGCATACATTTTGGCACAAGGGTGTATTTTTATTAGAATTTTAAAGGGGTCATATGATGCGATTTCAAGTTTTCCTTTCTCTTTGGAGTGTTACAAGCTGTTCGTGAATAGATAAGATCCCTAAAGTTTCAAAGACTAAAGTCTCAAACCCAAAGAGATATTCTTTATAAAAGTTAGGACTGGTCCACGCCCTCCTAAGCAACGCAACGCGTAAAAAGACAGTATAAGTCATTATAATCAGTAATTATGTCCCCACTGGATGCAACAAATGCCTCGTTTATAATGGGTTTTATTGGTTTGGTCTCGTCGCTCCGGGACACGGCATTACAGTATGGTAAGGGGCGTAACATTTCCGTCACACGCTTGAGGTATTCGGCCAATCACAACACACTGGATAGCTGGCCAATCAGAGCACACCACACTTTTCAGAACGATGAACTTGGTAAAAATCGACACGTTTCAGAAAGGCGGGGCATAGAGGAGAAACAATAATGTACAGTATGTGGAAAATAATGTGTTTTTAACCTTAAACTGCATAAACACATT